>NW_018219412.1:0-369 GCF_001263595.1 Phalaenopsis equestris | reverse complement strand
AGTTGAAATTTATCCTTTGGCATTTGTTTTGGTAAATGTCCCTGTTGAATTAACTTTTGAACACAAGGCGAGAAGTAACCAAAAGGCAATTCCATTAATTCATTAGAATAAACATCCAAATTTACATGTTTTTCAAACTCGGTAGAGGTAGAAGCGTGGTAAAATTGGATCGGTTTTGAACCAACAATACGGATTTCTTTGATCTCTAAACTCTCAACCTTTTGAGGGAGAATCGGAGTGAGGTTCATAGTGTCCACATAGTGGTTTATCCGATCATACATTGTTTTATATTCATTTCTCTTTATATCTTCTAAGGATATCTAGTACTGAGGCCTCTTCTGTTTTGTCATTATTACCTCATCTTCAGAA
>NW_018219411.1:0-2020 GCF_001263595.1 Phalaenopsis equestris | reverse complement strand
CAAACCCCACACCAAAAATAGTACCGACACTTTCATAAAAGAACGCAAATAGGGAAGACGAAATTTTGGGTCCAAAGTCTCAATGAACTGTCTGAGGGTAGAGTTCCCTAGCAACTTGACATACTTAACATACATAGCTTGATCTTCCTTAATACCAGGATATGTGTTAAGGATCTTAACACACTCCTGAATTGTGCTGTCCTTCGCCGTTTTGGAATTATATTATTGTTGCAAGTTTCAATCAAGGTCTCAATAGGACCTCTAACAAATGCAAAGCCTTTTTTATTTTTTACAGGCCGGGGACGCTTTGTTCCATTAGTGGATTGGATATCTGTGAGGATTTGACTGGGACCTTCTCCTGAATCACCTATATACTCAGTTTTCATATCCTGTGCTAAGTTTGTCATATCTTGTGCTAAGTTTGTGAAGCCCTGCTCATTTTGGGGTGAAAAAATGAGCTCCTATTGCTACAACGCCAGTGAACATACCCTCCAACTTATCCTCTAAAGCTGGTTTAATTTGAATTTTTTTGCCGCTGGCACTGCCTGTAACAACAAGAAAAATGTAATAAATATTCAAAACATTTGACTCTAAAAATACGTTGAAATAGTGATGTAATTACCTTTAACTTTTCTGCCCACCATTCCTCGGTGCATCAATTGTCTGCTTTAGTGGATCTCATCCCAATCTAGTTGATCCTCTTTTGAGCTCTTTCCAAAGTTTCCAGTCCTTTTTTAATTGATCCATTTATTTTTTAGTTTCATCCGATCGTAATCCCTTCCAGTTATTTTCTTGAATTTAGTTGTGAGATTCTGCCAACCTTTTTTATTAAAAAAAGTAGTGGGTCGATTTCCTAATTCGACCTCCCTCAAACATAGATCACAAAAAAATATTAGTAATCTCTCTATCCCACATAACCGATGATCTGAACTCTTTAGATTTACTCATTTTTTACTGTGACATGAACATATGGTAAGATGACATGTATGTAATACAATCACATATTCACAACAAGTATTGCATGCTTTTTAACATTTTTAAAAAAATTGATATAACCGTAGACTTTTCGTATCAGTGTAGGACAATCAACTGCAATACAAAAAATTTGATATAACTAAGGACAATCAACTGCAATACAAGAAATTTGTATTTTCTAGCAACATTTTGCTACAACAAAAGCTAGCAAACACCAATATGATCTCAAATTCAAATTAAGAAACCTCATTCATATCAAAATTTAGCCTCATTGATACAAAATCAACAATACTCCACGTTTACTCAACATTATAGGACCATTTGCAGTATAGAAACTAAAGTTATCTCACCATCTTCAGATCCACTCCATTTGTCACATTTCTTTGCTAAAACCTTATAATGAAAAACAACAAGTTACACAACGCAGAGCAACCATAGGCCATAGCATCATCCAATTGGAAAACTTCATCAGCTTGCTGCAAATCTTTTTACTCATTTTTTATTGTGACATGAACGAATGGTACGATGACATGTATGTAATGCAATCAAATATTCACAACAAGTATTGCATGCTTTTTAAAATTTTTAAAAAAATTGATATAACTGTAGACTTTTCGTACCGGTGTAGGACAATCAACTGCAATACAAAAAATTTGATATAACTAAGGACAATCAACTGCAATGAGAGAGAAATTGAAATGAAACTTGATTTGCATATACAAGGACCACTCATTTTGATTTGCATTAAATAAAAATAATTGAAATGAAACTGCTAACACCAGTGCTGAATTTCAAAACCCTATAAAAGCTCAAAAAAATTTAAACAATGTTCTTTCGTATGGATCTAACAGTAATTATGAATCAGAAATAGTTGTATCACACCAGAATGCCATGAAACCCCATATACAGTCCCACAGGAAAAAAAATACACAGCGAGGGAGGACGAGGGGAGAGGAGAAACCCAGAAAATGCAGAGAAGAAGAAGAGGAGGAAGGAGATAAGGGTGCACAAATTTGTTTTACCACTATACGCTTTTTTCTCGGGT
>NW_018219410.1:21254-24113 GCF_001263595.1 Phalaenopsis equestris | reverse complement strand
GAATTTAATTGAACAAAAAATGAAAATCGCAAAAACTTGGCCGCCGGTGTCGACAACGCTCTAGAAAATGGATCTCAGCGCCGGCAGCGCCCATCGAAAGCGCCAGCGGCACCGCGGGCGGTTGGGAGGAGCGAAAGCGCCAGCGGCACCGAGAGCGGTTGGACGGTTCTTGCAACTTTTGGCTGACTTTGGCGGGATTTCGCTCCATAATAATCACCGGGAGGTGTTTTAAAATCCTAAAAACTGCTTAGGATGCCTAAAAAACTTTCTATTTTTGGATTCCATGGCTTCCAGTTCCAGTTTTTAATAGATGAAAGTTTATTAGTTTCACGCACAGAGATTATACGATAAAGTTATCATGTAGAAGAGATTGATCAAGGAAAGAGGATTTGTTAATTATGGGTTGATCAATCCAAGTGCTCCAGTTGACAAGATTATTCTGCAAAGGCGATGGGAAGTTCTGTGTTACACTACCGCTGCGGTTGTTGTACCTGTAGTGAAGGAGTTCTATGTAAATCTACATGGAATTACCCAAGGAGTTGTCTTAGTACGAGGTAAGGTTGTACCATTTACTCCTGTGAGGATTAATGAACTGTATATGATAGAAAATGTTCCAATATGTCATTATGCAAATTTCATTCCTACGCGAGATTTGATGCAAGATATTTATAATTTTCTGACGGATGAAAGTAATATGTGGAAAGTACGAGATGAAGGACATATTATTTTTCCTGCTTCATCACTTAATCCAATTTTGAAGCAGTGGCATTTCTTTATTTGTGCAAAATTACTCCCTACTATGAAGATCAGTAGAGTCACCAAGGAGAGTGTTATTTTAAACTATTGCATTCAAATGGAGAAATCTATTGATATAGGTTCAATGATATTTAAATCTGTGATGGGAATCATTATGAATGGGCCAATTTAGGGATTTGGGCATCCTTCTACAATTTTTCCGATTTGCAGTCAATCCCAAGTGCCATATGAAAGTTGGGAAAAAGTTTGACTACGTTGGGAGCCCATGATCCCTATTGATGATCAGTATGTTGGTAATGAAATGAAGCACTAAATGCTATTATAGAACATTCTTCACATGCTTCAACTCCATTAATGCCACCAACAATTGAAAGTTTGCTTGCTTTAGAGATAAAATTGAAGAAAATTAAAAGAGAACTTCAGAGTATTATGAATGCAGTGGGAGATCTCAAGTACCTTTTTGATCACTTAGATTGGAGAATGAAAGAGAATTTTGATCACACTGGAATTTTTGAAGCAGGATTAGTTTGAATGTTTAAAGAAAAGGGGTGGATCGAAGAAAATTTGACAAATCAATTCTTGTATCGATCCTTCTACAACCCATATGTTCATTACCAATCTATGGGAGATATTAGAGGAGGTGAAAGCACTGAAGATGAGGCTAAATGATTAAAAATTATGAATTCTCTACTTGCTTAAAAATGTTTATGTGTTTAGTGTAATTGTGTGGATTTGGTTAGGTTTGATTTGGTTTGTTTTTTCTTTAGAATTCTGAACTTTGACTATGTGTATAGTTTTGTGTCAGTGTTTAGTGTTGTGGCTTGATTTAGATGTTGATTTATAATTAGTTTGCTTAATAGGTGTGAATTTGTGATTTGTGAAATGTGTTTGTAAAAAGTGATTTTCATATATAAAAGACAGTTTGTTGTTGTTTGTGCAAACGATTGTTTGTGAAATGTGTATTTATGAATTTAGATAAAAATTTGTGTTTAAAAATACTAAAAACTTTGGAGAAAATTGAAAGGAAAGGAAAATCAAAATAGTGAATTTTAGTCTTTCAGCGCCGACAGCGCTAGCATTGACACCGACGGTGCCTTCGACTCGAGAGCGACGAATTAACCATTTAATTCGTGATTTTCACTGCAAAACTCCATTTTTACCCCTTAAGTCACCTTCAACCTTTGGTTTTGCACTATTGCACCGAGGGCTTGATTTTGGGCAGATTTGAGGTGATTTAGAGGCAAAGGAACTTCATATTTCATCTTCTCTAGGTAAGAGCTACACTTTATAGTAAAAAATTTTGATTTTCACCAAAGATTTTTCCCACATTGACTAGATCTAAAAGTTTGAAATTTTTTTGAGAGGTTTTGAGAAAATGCTTTGGTGAAGAACTCTTTCTTAGTGGATTTAAATTTAAAGTGATTTAAATTTTGATTTTTGGAATTTTGGGATTTATTCAGATTTTTTTTTCAAATTTTTCTAGAGTTCCTATGGCACCTAGATCGAGCAAAAGGAAAGTAGAAAATGATGAGCAAAGCTTTATTAGCTTTAGAGCCAGTGCTCAATTTCATAGTCTTCAAGAAAATGAAAAAGTGATTCAGGACCGAGGTCTTAAAAATTCGAGAGGAGAAGTTGAACGATTGATTTTCGCTCGGCAGTGGGAAAACTTCTGCTATTTTACTGTTGATGCGATAGTTGGGATTGTGATGGAATTTTATGCCAACCTTCCTGAGGCTTCTGATGATTTTGTTTTAGTTTGAGGAAAAAGGGTGGAGTTTACTCCAAGAAAAATCAATGAGTTTTATCAATTATAAGATGTTCATAGATGCCAATATCATTCGTTTTCTGCTACAGATTAAGCCTTAGATGAAGTTATTTCTTTTCTGACTTGTGAGAAAGGGTCTTGGAAAATAAAGAATGGAGTTAAAGTTAACTTTCCCCTTTCTATGTAAAATGTAGTGTCTAAGGCCTGACATTATTTTATTTATGGGATGATGATTCCAACAAACCATCATAGTGAAGTGACCAAGGATAGAGCCATCCTGAACTTTTGTATTCAGCAAGTGATGGATATAAATGTAGGCTCTATCATTTATATGAACA
>NW_018219410.1:19798-20270 GCF_001263595.1 Phalaenopsis equestris | reverse complement strand
GGTTAACTCTAGATAACTATATTTATGTTTCTAAATATATAGTAAATTTAAGTAAAAACTTTCAATAATAAGGGTTAATTCTAGGGGCTAAGATATTTGTAAATGAGAATAAGATTATGTTTTTCTATTTTTAGTAAGGAAAATTTGTATTTTTGAAATATTAAAAAAATCTTAAAAGATTCATGTAAAATGAAAAGAAGTAAACTTTATGAAATCTTTAACTTAATATAAATTTGTTAAGTGAAGAAATGTAAAATATTTTTATCCTTATGAAGAGGATAATGAAGTCAAAGTCATTAAAGGCTATCCAAATATAATAATCCTTACAATAATCCTTACAAAAAAAAAAGAAAAAAAGAAAAAAAAAGAAAAGAATAAAAAGAAAACAAAAAGAAAAGAAAAAAAGAAAACAAAAACAAAAGACAAAAAGGAAAGAAAAAAAAGAAAAGAAAAAGAAAAGAAAAAGAAAAGA
>NW_018219410.1:18525-19746 GCF_001263595.1 Phalaenopsis equestris | reverse complement strand
TAATTAAAAATTGGCTTCACTTGAATCAACTTAAGAAAAAATACTTGGATACATTTTCTAAACTTTTGATTTGAATATTAACTTAATTATTAATAAAGTTTTATGAAGTTCTTTTTCATATGAATTTACTAACTGACTTTAATATAAAAAATTGCAAATTTTCTTGAAAGAAATAGAGGATCAAAAACCTTAAACTTAATTACTGAATATCTTTACACCTTTAGTATTAACTGGAATTTTTTTGAATTTTTCTTAAGTTAAACTATTATGTTTAGAGAACTAAAATGTGGAAGGCTAAAAGTTAAATTCTTTACCATAAGTCATATTTTTATGTAGTAGAGAAGTCACTTGAGAACATTTAGCATGTAAGTTTGGGGGATTTTGATACACCGAAAATATATGCATTTTTAGACCCATATTTTATACTTATTTTTGGTGATATTGCACCTTAATGGAAGGTATTTTGATGTTTTCTAGTAGGTTGTTGATTTTTAGGGCTTAAAGCAAAAAGAAAGCTAAAGGATGAAATTTAGAGTCAAAATGACATTTTTTAGGAAATACTCAGTGTCGACAGCGCCAAGGTCAGCCCCGACGACGCAGAACAACCGAAAGCTGGAGAATTTTTACTCAGCGCCGATGACGTAAGAATAGCGCTGATGGCGCCAAATGCGGTTCAGACCCCGTTTCTAAAAGGTTCGATGTGTTTGGACGACTTTTTAAGAGTTTTTGGAGGCATCTCTTGGAGAACCGACATTAGGTTCTATTTGGGCCCGAATTTCATCAGAAAATACACTCCTCTACCTTCATTTTTTGCTCCACAACATTCTACCACGCCACATTTTCATAATCCATCTTCATTCCACCACCATATCGGAGTCAATTAGTAATTTTTCTTTTATAGTTTACAGTTTTAGTGGTGAGATTTAGTGTGAAACTTTATGTAAGAGTGTTGGAGAAGGAGAAAAGTGAGAGAGTTCTTTCTGCATTTCTAAGGAAATGCTACAAAGGATTTGTTTTGAGAAAGAGTTCCAGATAAGTTTGTTTGTTTATTTAGTGTTCGATGAACTTTCTTTTATATATGAAATTTGAGTTTTGTCATATCTTTCTCATGAAGTCTGAGTAGTTCCCTCTATCTTTCCCCTACTCTGAGATATGGTGAAATAAAGAGATAAAATGAATGTGCCATAATTAAAATATAAAACAAATTGTGATGATTTTTCA
>NW_018219410.1:16873-17743 GCF_001263595.1 Phalaenopsis equestris | reverse complement strand
TTCATGAATATTGGCTACTTTCTTAAGATTTACCCTTTCAGAAGGCCATTGAAAATTATTTGTAGCCATCTCCTCAGTTAAAGCATTAGCGTCTTGAAATAGTTTTGACATCAATGAACCACCAACAGCTTGATAGTCATCAGATGTTAACACGTCCTATTATAAGACTACATGAGAAAAACATCAAGTTTGAATTATTAACCAATTTGGTATGGCATGGTGTGGGCACTTCCTAAGAAGATCTTTAAAACATTCTCAGGCTTCATAAATTGATTCCCCTCATGCTTCATACCCATGCTTCATAAATAGATTCCCCTTCAAAGTGATAAAAAGATGTAATATCATTGCTAAGCTTCACGATTTTATATGGTGGAAAATATTTAGCAAGAAATTTCTAGATCCATGTGATAATAAATGTAACCATATCTTAGTTTTATCCCTCTGTGAGTAAGGAAATAATCTAAGTCTTATAGCATCATCTGATACATCATCATATTTAAATGTAACACATAATCAGAGAAAATTGACAAGATGTAAATTTGGATCTTCAGTTGGTGCTCCCTTAAACCGATTATTTGATACCATTTGGATAATAGAAAGTTTAAGCTCAAATGAATTAGCGACTACAGTGGGTTTTTGAATTCTAGAATGAAATTCATCCACCGTAGTGTTTGCATAATCTCTTAAAGGTCTAAAGTCTTCAACATTTTAATTATTTAGATTTTTCATTTCTTGAATTTTTTCAATAATTTTCAATTTTTTAAAATTTCTAATAGTTATTTCTAATTCAGAATTATAAGGCACAAGTCCTGTGGAACCTGAACTACGCTTTCATTACTATAAATCACAATAAAATTAAAATAAAATGAA
>NW_018219410.1:1714-16388 GCF_001263595.1 Phalaenopsis equestris | reverse complement strand
TAAATGTGTTGTGCCAAATATGAGCAATAATATTTTTTACCCTTACTAGAGATGCTATAAAGAATATTGACTAATCTATCGTTTGAATAGTTCTTAAGACCGACTAGGCAGGGAAGATACTAGCTCTCACTCTAGAGTTCCCTCTTTTTCCTCCACCCAAGGGCTAACATCTCATATCAAAACCTAAAACTATAAATCAAATTGGGGGCTTTAGTCTGTCACTCTAAATCCCTCTAATTTTACACCCTTAAGAAGTTTATTTTCTTTCTTATTTGCACTTAAACCCATGAACTACAATCTCATTCGTGAAATCAATATGTGATTCCAACCATTTGTTGACTGAGACAATATCATCTTGAATCATACATATTCTCACAACAGGTATTAACATCTTAATTGAACAAATCAAGAAGTAAATGAAGTGAAAGGTTTTGAATCATCACAACTTCTTCCAACATTGAAGTCTAATACTTCACACAACTTCCTTTAAATATTTCATCACTTATCATTTTAAGGGAAAAAGATAAATAAAATACTCATAATCCATGGAGAAAACACAACCACACATGAGTTTAAAAGTAGAATTCATCCACACAAATAAGAAATCTAAATTAAAACCAAGTGTAGACACAAAGATAAACACTTATCTTAAATTCTCTCCACCAAATGCCTTGAATTTCCTTTGAATTCTCTTCCTTCTCTCACAATACAAACTAACACTCAAAATAAAATAAAATAAAATAAAGGTGGTAGGCGGCGGCGGCAGCAATGGACTATGAAGTTTGATGGATGGCTAGCTCGACGGTTGGTTTTGATGATCCAAGTATTCTTTAATAAAAATCCAAAAGGTGCATTGGTGTCCTTTCAAAATGTGTCTCCATTCAATGAATCTTCTAGAAGTTGCCTCCTCAAAAATGAATCTTCGTGTCCATGGGCTATTTCCCACGTTTTTATCAAGGGTTACTTCAAACAACTCTTCAAAAATCCACTCTAATTAAATAAATCATCAAGTAACTACTTATGGCGCTTAAGCATGGGGTACATGGCGCTTAGGCGTGGTGCCTCTGACACTTAGGCATCAGACTGGGCGCTTAGGCGCCCCAGTTCATTTTTGCATTTTTCTTCATTTTGCTCCAAATTTGACCTTTTTCCACTCATTTTAGCATTTTCCATCCATTTGATTGTACCTACAAGAAAATAAACACAAATATTTTTCATTAAAGTGCAATATCTAAAAAATAGGTATAACAATGTTTATAAAATGACTATATATTTTAGGCGTATCACATATTTTAAATAAATGATCACATGCAAATTGCAAACATACATAATCACATTTTGATGGTAAGCTAAAATGCCCCTAATAATCTCACATAGGTACTAGGGGGGATGAAGTCATAACTACCATCCATTACATAATATAACGGAGGACCTGCCTATAATTTTCAACAAAATAGAAAGGGACTTTCCACTAAAAGAAAACCTTCATAAAAATGATGATTTTCCCTATAAAAACATAAAGTCCATTACTAAGAGAAAACCTTCATAAACCTTCAACAAAATAGAAAGTCAATTACATAAAGTCCATTACTAAGAGAAAACCTTCATAAAACTTCAACAAAATAGAAAGTCAATTACCTCTTACAGAGATAACCTTCATGATCTAGGGAATGAGGATCAAAGGATTTCCTCATTCTATAGATTTATGTAGCTTCAAACCATTAATTAATGGGTGAAGTCGCCAAACAATCATGAGATTACTGAGCCCTCAGTCAATTAGATCAATGTGCTAGGGGTTAGGGAAAAATCTCAAGGATTTGTAAGAGGTAATGGACTAAGATAGCTCTCATACCTATCGGTATACGTTAACACAAAACCTAATCCTATTTCTCTAAGATAATATCTAAAATCTTGTTAGAAAGAAAAATAAGAGTTTTAAAGAGACCTCACCGTCATGATGGTTACTGCCATGTTCTCTTCACTTTTCCTGGCCTCCTACAATGCAAGGTCTTACATTAACAGACTTTGTCTGAACTATGAACTGCTTACCTTGTAGAGCATAAAGAGAAAGAAAAATAGAAAAGAGGCATACAAGTACCCATAATAAATATCATAACATTGCAAATATGACTGGCACATACCTTTGGAGAGAATTTTCTTGGTTCTAAGCATCCCTAGATTTATCTTGCAAGGAATCATATAAAAAGTGTAGAAGAATGTTATACTTATGTGTGATCTTTCCAACACATGTGATATTAAATGAAAAAAATATACTAAAAATTCAATCTATGAAATTTAATGCAAGAAACATGTAGTCTATCACATTCCTCCCAAGCATCTCAATGGATAGGTGACATGGCTCCATGAAATTTTTATGAGGGGATGTCGTGTCACCTTGCTAATAGTTGAAGTTGGCCACAAAGGAGAGGGAGTGTGCATAAGATATCAAAAGGGCTCAAATATCTAGGACATTGCTTAAGGAGGATAAGCTTGCTAGGGCATCATGAAAAAGAGGAGGCCGCACGAAGAAGACATCTAGTTGCCTTAGGGAGGCTCGTTGGTGGTGGGGGACCAGACCCCTTTTTCAGCGTAGATAGGATGGGGTGTGGTAGGTCTGGTGAGCCAAATGAGGTGTGGGATTTGTTTTTAGCAAATGAAGTGTGGAAGATCAACAACTAGGAGCCAGCAATGAGGCCAATGGCATGGGAGATTGCCGACTAGCAGGAGGAGCAACTGGGAGGGGTAAATCGAGAGTTGCGCTAACAAGGAAGCTCAGCTAGGGCATGAGGCATGAAAAAGAAATGTGCACTCATACTTTATGACTAAAAAGAGTTTTAAACCCCTTTTGTGATATATTTTTTAAGTTATGTGCTGAATTATGCGCTACTGGTTCATACACAAAACCATAACAATATTGGTGTCTCTTTAGGAAAATTCATTATTCTGTAGGTGCTTGCATGGTTCAATTGGTTGTATGGGATATATTTACAAATTTATTGATGATCAAGCCAAGTTGAGCTTGATTTACATGTGTTGTATCGAATCATATTAATTGGTCTAGTTGAAGTTATCTAAAAGGAAAATGCCCACCGACCTTCCCGTAAGTGAAAGCCAGAGTCTAGTAGAACAACCTTGGTTGTGTGCCTTTCAATACATGTCAGAGAGTCTCAAATGGATGAATCATAATCCCAGGTCATTCAAGATGACATCCCACAAATGTTACTTCAAAACATGATGCCAATAAAATACCCCCAAAAAGTGTGTTGAGTGTTAAGGCACAACGCACTTGTTGGAAACATCCAAGAGAAAAATCTTCTTTGGTAGCTGAGGTGACTTCCTAAGTGAAGATGAAAAAAGAAAATTTAGCTAGAATTGATTTAATGGATATAGTATGGCTGGTGGGTAGTTAGCCATTCAAGGTCGACTAGCTAAAAGAAACTCAACCATGCTAGATTTTCTGAACATGGTATGGCTGAGGGGATCTGCTTGACCACATTTGCAATGTCTGATTGATCCATCTGACATATATTTCAAAATGATAGATTGATGGCGGCCTCTATCTGACCCATATTGACAACAATAAAGGAGAAGTCTCAATCATCTCATGTGATCCAAGTCTTCTGTTATTTTCTTGCTATAAGAACAGACAACAACAACATGGCTCTTATTTAATGAGCCCCAATCACAATAACTAGGTCACTATAAAGCCTGAGGTAACCTAATTAATATCTCAACTGACCAGTGATTTAAATAATATGATTAATTTAGAAGGACCAATCATCTTGTGTGATTGATCCTAAATCAACATTCTAAAATAACTAATTAGAATGTTCTCATCGAGCATAAGACTTGGATCACAACAACCAGATGGCTAAAAAGACCAAAGTATCATGATTAAAGTTATAATTGACCAATCACTTTAACAATATGGGCAATGGAGAAGGCCTGATCATCTTGTGTAATATGGATCATTCATACTCGCATGGACACTTGATTAAAAATTCACTTCTTAGTCATAAGAAATATTCACTCTTTATCTAACAATATTCTTAATGATAGTGTCGGTTACCAAATTGGGAGTTGTCGGTTACCGGATTAGATATCCTGACGCCGGGTTTAATTATATAATTTAGGAAAAAGAAGTACTTTAACTTTTAAAAATATAAAATTGAATTGATCTCATATCCCCAGTAGTTTAAATAAATGAGCCTAACACCACAAACAATGCATCTATCCCAAGGGATAGACACACTACTTGCTGGTGAGGCTCGATTAAATAAAATAAAAAAATTATGACATCCATTTAAGTCTATGAAAAACCATTTTTTTATTTTGACCTACAAGTTCCCCTATTTAATACGAAAAATTAAATAGATTTTATAATAGGTTGGGTTCTTGAAAGCTTTCTATAAGGGCAAGCCCCTATATTTAATTACATTTTAGATAACCGAAGTCACCTAAGAAAACTCTAGATAAAAATCAAGGGATATTTTCTTCAAGAATTTCAAAGGATAGGACTTTTCAAAAGATCAGACAAAGTGGTGTGAAATGAGAATTGCTCAAATTTGGAACATTTATTTGAATCAAAAGTAAGAAGAACTATGGGATGTCATGGATCCCAAGGAGACCCTCGGTGACCTCCCAAGCTATCCTATGGTTTGGTTTCAATTTTGAGAAGGAATTATTGAATACTTAAATGTTACATCATGTTGAATTTATTAATTAGGGCTTACATTTATGCGAGATGGTCACACAAATAGCCTGGAAGATTTGAGGATTTATGTCATGATGAAAGCAATCTCGGAATCCTAGAGCGATTTAGGGCTTAAATTGCATAACAGAGCCATACAAAGGCCTAAATATGAGTTGAGGATTTATGTCGCACTAGACGGACAACATCAAGATCCTATGGCTTCTTTTTTAATTTCTAAGGAAAGATGTGTTGTTGCAGATCCTCGTGTTGTTGCCGATTGCAATTGTAGAAGGCTTCTCACAAAGCTAGCTGATGCGCCCCTAGCGTGTGTTATTTTTCTGCTTATTTTATGTCAATTTAATTCCTCTGAGACAACGTCAATAACTTGACCCGACCTGCAGTTATGCAATAATTTAGCTTTCAAAAGACGGCAAAAAATTTGACTCAATTTATATATAACAGCTAATATGTAAAATTGAAATATTATAAAATGTAGAAAATAAACAATTTTTTTGGAAACCATGTGGGTTCTACGTAAGTGCATGTATCGCTTCAAGTAATATAGGTCTTTCTTTAAAAACCCCTGTATCGATCCCACAAAGAAGCTAGGTAAGAAATCCCTTAGGCTAATTCTAGTCTACTACTATAAGCAATTAATTTGGAAGTTTGATTAAAGTGGTTTTAATGTATGCTAATGAAACAAAGTTTACTAAATTTATTTATAAACTTTAAAGTTAAATTTACTGACTAAATAAAATTTTATGATGAAGAGTTCAAATTTAAGAAAGTATCCTTCCCACTACAATGAATTTTTTGTTAATGATAGAGATACATAGTTTGAATTTCAATTTGTATTGTGCCAAATAGGAGCAATTTTAATTCTTTACCCTTAGTTAAGTGTTCTAGAGAATCGTTGGCTAGTCTTAGGTTTAATCTCTAAATTCGTGGTTAGGCTGGGAGGATACTGGCTCTCACTCCAGAGCTCCCACTTACCTTCCCGTGAAGGCTAGCACTCATTTTATTTCTTAAACACTAAGACCAAACTGGGGATTTTAGTCTGTCACAGAAAAATCTCCAATTCTATGCCCAACAACGTATATTTCCCTATTTATTTGCACCCAATTCCATGAACGACATACTCCTCCATGGAGTTGAATGTGATTCTCACTTTGTTGTAGAACTCATAGTCTATTTCCCGGATCGTATGTTTCACAACAAATTTTAACATTTCAATTGGCTAGAACGAAAAGTAAATGAAGGACGGAGTGAAAAATCATCACAATTAATTAACATTTAAATGGCACATCCAAATTATTTCTCCTCCCATCTCGGGGTCATTACCTAAATTATGATGCCCTTCTTTTAAGGTTGGTACCTATATTCTGATTCTCTGTCTGGGATTGATACCTAAATTTCAATTCCCATCTCAGGGTCATTACCTAAATTCTGATGTCTTTCTTTTGAGGTCGGTACCTAAATTCTAATTCTCTTTCTAGGATTGATACCTAAATTATAATTCCCATCTTAGGGTCCATACCTAAATTATTATTCCATTCTTTCGAGGTCGGTACTAAAATATAGGTATCAATCCCAGAAATAGAATCAGAATTTAGGTACCAACTTCAAAAGAAGGGCATCAGAATTTAGGTTCTGACCCCAAGAATTTCATGAGTGTGGACACATTTCTCGGATAAGAAGGTGGAAATTTAGGGAATTTAAAGGAATCAGATGACCTTACACCGACCCAAGAATTTCATGGATGTGGAAAATTTCTTGGAATGAAGGTAAAAAATTTAGGGAATTTAAATGAATTAAACGAACTTGCACCGACCCTGGAATTCCATAGATGCTGAAAATTTCTCGGAAGGAAGGTGGTAAATTTAGGAAATTTAAAGAAATCGGATGACCTTGCACCGAATCTTTCTACATCCTATATTTTCTGTTTCATTTTCAAATATAAAAAAATTTTAAAATTTGGATGGTTATGAATGGCGCTATATCGCCACTCTTGGGCACCATAGCGATATTCATCAGGCTGTGCAGAGCATTATAGCGCCATTGCCCGGCTCTATAGCGTCAAACTAACTCTTCAGTCATTTTAAGAGCCTGGACCCACAAACTTCACCATTTTCATCTTTGGTACGTCTCCTTCCTCCATTTTTTCATATTTTTCTCCCTGGGGGATTTATTTTGTGCATGATTGGCTTGGAGTTAGGCCTCCAAACTTTGGATTTCTTCATCTTTGGGTAAGATCTTCACCTTGCCTTTGAAAAATGTTGATTTGACTATGGATTTCATCCACATTGTGGATTAGGCCGAAAAATTTTAAAACTTGATGAAAATAGTGTGAAATCCATGGCTGAATGATTATTTATGTTTAGATTGTCTTTTTAGGAGCATCTTGAAGTTGAGTTTGTGATTTTTAGAATTTATCTTGAAATTTTTTTTAGATTAATCATGGCACCTAAAATGAAGAGAGGCAAGGAAAAAAACAAATTTTGATTCTGATACGTTTCCCAGTGCAAGGGCACGAGATAGGTATGTTTATCTGCAATCGAAGAAATTGATTGCAGAACATAGTTTTTAATGTCATAATGAAACAATTGAATGTTTGATTGCAGAGCGACAGTGGGAAAACTTTTATAATTTCATTGTCAGAACTGTAATTTCAGTTGTCAGAGAGTTCTATGTGAATCTGCTGGGTGAGTTTGATGATTTGGCTTATGTACGAGAGCAACATGTGGGTATCAGTTCTATTCAAATTAACCACATATACAAGCTGCATGGTGTTCCAACCTGCTTCTTTTCTGAGTTACAGCCTACTGATGATGAATTGGATGAGATTATGGGATTGTATTATGAGATTTTTAACCGATGGAAATGGAGTTTGGAAGATTAAAAATGGGCGACGGGTAAACTTTTCTTTCTCGAAGCTTAATGCTCATTTTTGTGCATGGCACTATTTCATATCTGGTAGATTATTGCCTACCATCCATTTCAGTGAGGTAACCCGTGAGAGAGCCACTTTAAAATATTGTATTCAGATGAAGAAACCTATTGAAATTGGCTCCTTTATTTTATACAAACATGTTTGTTTCCTCAAAAGAAGGAAATACAAGAAGTTTGGGCTACCCTGCACTTATTACTACCTTGTGTGCTAAATTTGGTGTAAAGTATAAAACTTGGGAAGAAATTTTGCCATCACATAAACCCATTGGAAAAAAAAACTTGGAAAAATATGAGAGACATTTTGGGATTAGAACTAGGACTAGAGTTAACATACTTTCTACTTCAGTTTCTACTTCTGCTCCTACTTCTACTCCTAGACCATCTACTTTTGATACTATTTCTTGATTCTGTTATGAAACAAATAATAATTCACCAAAGAGATATCATAGCCTTACATAATCAGGTAAAAGGCATTGAATCTCACTTGTACCATAGTGATGATATTATACCATAATCTCACTTGTACCATAGTGATGATATTATATTGAGGAAGGCTGAGTATGATTTTGCCTATAATGAGGCTATGATGAGATACAGAAGGGGTGATCATTCTGTGGAATTTCCTAATCGCCCCATTTTCACACCATATCAGCTTTCTGAGACAGATGAGGATATAAATTTGGGAGATGTTGATGATGATGATGATCATGGTGATGATGATGCTAGTGGGATGATGCTAGTGATGATGAAGATGTTGATGTGTAGTGTGTTGTTTTCTTTCTTTCCTTTGATTTGTTTGAATATTTGGACTTTATTGTGTTAGTGAGTAGTTGTATTTGTGTTGGAGTGTGCTTCTATTTAGTTTCTTTACTTAATTGTTTATGTTAAATTGTTAATTATATTATTTATCTTTTGCTCCAAGTTAAATGTTAGAGTATTATCTATTTTATGTTTTTATTGTTATGCATGTTAATCTTATGTTTATCACTACTTAGTACTTGTCTTTACTACTTGTCAGTGCACTAATTTCCATGTTTTAAATTTTAAAAAAATTTCTCTTTCTTCATGAACTTTCCTGCTTTAAGTTAGTTTAAGAAATTTAAGTTTGCGGGAGGGGAAAAAATTCTTTTTAAACAAAACTTTATTTGTCCTCGGGGAATTGTATGTTTCAAAATTATTTTTCACATAACATGTGTTATGTAGAGTTAGCTTTTATTTGGATAACTATATTTATGTTTCTAAATATATAGTAAATTTAAGTAAAAATTTTCAATAATAAAGGTTAACTTTAGGGGCTAAGATATTTGGTAAAAGAGAATAAGACTATGTTTTTCAATTTTTAGTAAAGGAAATCCGTATTTTTGAAGTATTAAGAATCTTAAGAGATTCATGTAAAAAAGAAAAGAATTAAACTTTAAAAAATCCTTAGTTAATATGAATTTGTTAAGTGAAGAAATGTAAAAAGTTTTTAACTTTAAGAAGCGGATAGTGAAGTTCAAAATCATTAAAGGCTGATATAGTAATCCTCACATGACATATATAAAAAAAAGAGAAGATGAAAAAGATCATTTAAAAAAAAATCAAAAGAAAAAAAAAAGGAGCAAGAATATAAATATGTGAGGAGAAGCTTGAGGAGATGCCTAATCAAAAATTGGCTTGACTTGAATCATCTTAAGAAAAGAAACTTAATTACATTTCTAACTTAGAATTAGAAGTATTAGCACCTTTACTAATAAAGTTCTCATGAAATTCTTTTTATGGTAATTCTTCTAAGTATCTTATATATGATAAATTGCAGTTATTTTTGAAATAAATAGAAAATTAGAAATTTTAAACTTGACTGTTAAATATTCTTATATTTTAGTTTTTCACTTGAGTTGTTAAAAATTTTTCTGAAAGTTTCATCATAGCATTTATAAAGCAAAAATTATAGAAGTCTTTAAGTTAAATTTGCTACCACAAGTTATAAAATTTTATATAGTATAAGGAGTTACTTAAGGATAAGTAACATTTAAGTTTGGGGGAATTGATCCACCTAAAAATAGCCTATTTTAGTGATTATTTTATAAGTATTTTATGTAAATTTTTTATGATATTGCACTTTAAAGGAATGTATTTTGCATGTTTTTTGTTTCATTTGCATGTTTTTGGTTTCAGATACTTGGAATGGACATTTAGAGAAAATGAGTGGAAAATGGAGCAAAAATGGGCAAATACAGGTGGCGCTACAGTGCCAGACTCCAGCCAGATGGGAGCTATAGAGTCCCGGACTGGTGTTATAGTGCCAGAAACTACCTTTCTAGAAGATCCATTGAATTAGGCCAAATTTTGAAGGGGTGTTTGAAAAAACCCCTAGTCATTTTCTATTTTCTATTAAATGAGAAGGATTTAGTTGAATTTAGAGATCTTTTGGAGCCTTAAAACTTCAATTAGGCGGCAATAATTAATAAGGGTTTTCTTATTTTTGTGTTTAAGTGTAAGTGTGAGTGTGTTTTAGTGCGTAAAAGTTTGGAGATTTCATAAAGAAAACTCCATAATTTTACTTGGGGAGAAGACATAAGGTACTTTGTATTTGTATTTAAGTTTTTGTTGTAAAACTTAGATTTCAATGCAAATGTTTTGTTTTTGTTTAATCTCCATGAATTATGAGTAGTTCTCTGTCTTTATCCTTGCATATGGGAATTATTCTTGTGGGATGAGAATGATTTAAAAAATTCTTTTTACTCTTAAAAATTATGATGGTATTTTCACCGAATCTTCATTTACTTTAGAAATTGGCCACTTGTAAAGTTAAAATCAGTTGAGAAACATAATGACCTGGGAGGGCTATAATTTCACCCAACTAGTTCACCCAACTATAACTTCACCCAACTATTGGATACCACACTTCATTCTAGGCAGAGCCATGGCGATTACCTAAGGGGGAGTGCAAATAAATAGGGAGATAAGTTTTGATGTGCATAGAATTGGTTAGTTCTAGAGTGACAGACTAGATTCTTATCAATTTGGCTTAAGTTTAGTACCCCGACACAGGGATTCGACCATCATAGTGGCATAGACTTAGGGGCATCTAGAGGCGAGAGACTAGATAGTTCTAATGTTGAATCTTGATGTTAAGGAATCGACCTTAAGTTAGTCAATGCTCTTTGCTAGCACTGGGAGGGCGTAAGGAATAAGGCATGCTTATATTTGTCACAATACATTAATTTTATCTTAAATAACTTGAATCCTACATAGGTTAAAATCTCTTTGCAAGGGGAAAGGTTTTCCATAAATATCCAAACTCATTGTTAAATTTTATTAAGTTGTTACATTTAGTTGTTACCTTCTTTTAACTCTTTAGTAGTAATTTTTAGTAAGCATATCATTATAGACTTCTCGTCTCTTTAATTTGCAATTTAAATAAAAATTTTGTAAGTTGATTTAAAAAGTTACCGCTTTCCTCGTGGGATCAATACTGGGGTTTTCAAGGAAAATCCTATATTACTTGAAACAATACGTATACTTCTGTTGTACCCCTCGTGTGAAAATTTACTATATAATTTATAAATCATTACATTTGTTCACACTAGTCGCTAGATATAATTTGAGATAGATATAATTTGAGTATAATTTGAGACATATTTTCTGGAAAAATTTTGGAGATTAAAAATATACGTAATTGTGGGTCGGGTCAGTGACCATTGGTTATATGTAGAGCTTTATATTAGAAGACATTTTTATAAGTCAAGAGAGGAGAAAAAGAGAAAAACTTCATTTCCTTAAGTAGTTTAGGCCACTATAAGGTAGGCGACCACTATAGGGGTGGACAACCATTGTAGGGGTGGGCGATCGCTACAGTGGGAGTTTGGTGATTGTAGAGTCTTGTGGAGTCAAGTTCTATCAGAAACTTTAGAGGATTACTTGGGGAGAAGTTTGAGATATGTATTTGTAGTTTTGTTTAAGATTTGTCTTATAAACTTGCTTTGTATATGTATAATGTTTTGTTCTGTTATCCCCATGATTTCTGAGTAGTTTTCTTTTACTTGTCTTTGCAATAAGAAGTAATGATGTGTGGGATGAGATTGTTTTGAAGATTTTTTTTATTCAAACAATTTGTGATGGTATTTTCACTGGTTCTTCATTTATTTTGCAAACTAGTCATTTGTGATGTTAAAACCCGTTATAAAACATAATAACCCAGGAGGGCAATGATTTCACCAACTAATGAGTACCACACTAAACCTTGGAGGAAGGGGGTGCCAAATCCATTGGGGAGTGTAAATAGATAGAGAGATAAGTTCTGATAGAATAGAATTAGTGTTTCTTGGGTGACGATTAGATCATTTACCAATTTGGTCTAAAGTTGGAACTATGATAAGACACATTGAGTAATCTAGAATTGAGAGGCTAGAGGCCAGAATCTACTCAACATAACCACACAAGCGGAACTAACTTTAGATTAACCAATGTTTGTTATGCTCTGAAGCAGTAAAGAATAGGTATGCCCCTAGTTTGTCACAATACCTCATTTTCATCTTTAATCATTTGATTCCTACACTAATTTACAATCTCCTTGCAATGGGAAAGACTTTTTATTATAATCGTACCTTTTACACATTTAATTCAGAGACTTTGCGTTTACATTTAGATTAAATTAGAAGTAGCCACTTTAGTTATAACCTCTTACAAACAGTTCGATATTCTTCTCATGAGAATTTAGTTTACAGTTTAAGTAGAAATCTTTGTAAGTCAACACAGTAAATTCTTTATTCTCTGTGGGTTCGATACTAGAGTTTTTAAAGAAAATTTTGTATTACTTGAAACGATACATATACTTTTGTAGTACCCCTAGAGTGTAAACCATTAATAAATTTAATTACACATTTATTTTGCATACTAGCAGTTGAATATAAATTGGGTCAATATTTTGGTCATCTTTTCGAACTTAAATAATTATGTAATTGTATGTCAGGTCATGCATCTGGGGTCTATAAAGTACGAGGCTAAATACTTGGCACTTATGACATATCTTGGGATACTCTATATAGTCAAGGGGGTCATCAAGGGCCAGCAATAACCAAGTGGATTCATTTAATCGTAATATTGGGCCTCGATTGATGAAATCCACAAATACATTCATGAACTTCAGTCATGACTTTCATAGCCTCGTCTCTCTCTCCCTCTAACATCTAAATTTTAATTTTTATACCTAGAAATATCACTATTTCAGAATGGAACATGACGGGGTAATGAGTACTAATGTTTTCTTAGTATAAAATTTAAAATTTAGGTGTTAGACACATAACTACATAAAAAAATATAGTAGGATGATAAAAATGCCCATGCTTTTTTTTTAACATTGATCAAAATTCATATTTTATTTAAATATTTTTAACTAGTATTTTAATTTGTCTCCTTAGTTGCTTTAAAACTTATCAAATCACTACAAAAAAAGTATGTATGTAACTATATTCAACAGCAAGATGTCTCCCTCATATTTTATTTATTTGTAACAGTGCCTTACTAAGCTGAGTTGGGTTTTAGTCTTACAGAATAAATTTACTTATATATACAAAAATATATATTTCATGCTACATTGTCAATCTGGTAAAATTTCACCACAGCATGAAAGCATTATTGTAATAACTATATAAATAATTAATTAGGTCCCATTATCATGAGACTTATTCAAATTTTTGGTTTCTCAAACGCAATTTTTCTCTTAATATCAGACATAGATTCTTCTTTTATCATCTTCTTATGCTTATTCTGACTATAAAAATTCATCTATCTATCTATCTATCTATCTATCTATCTATCTATCTATCTATGAGTCTGTGCGTGTATAATTATTATATAATTAATAAATTAAAAATAAAAAAAAATATTAAAAAGAACAATAGTTATTATAAGGAATTAAGTATTACCAATATAAGCAAACTTATTAACTTTCATGTCATTATTTCCATTATTTTTTCTGTGTTCGACAGAATGGCTATGTAGGATAAATATGATCATATATATGCTTGATTAATCAGGTTTATTCGCCTCTTATATTTTAAGGAAAACAATTATTTGATTTTACCATGCATTTTTTATAGTTAATGCACTCAATGAATGCATTTTTTTTTATACCTAAGCTATAAATTTGAAAATATAGGATCGTCAGGTGGAGCAAGTTTTAGGTACCTATAATGTATGTATTGAGAATGATGGATGGGATGCTCTCACATATAAAAAAAAATGTACCATATATATACATGCCACATAATTCTTATGTGTAGCACCTTTGTGCTTTTAATGTATGCATGAAAATATATAGATCAGTTTTAAAAAGTGATGATAATATTTTTTTAATGTTATGTTAAAGATTTGAATGCTATCAATATGAAAGTATGGATGTAATATATATAAATACATAAGAATTATGTTTATGTATGCAAATTCGTATAAACTTTGGTCTTGGTTGTCGTGGTGTTGCTGGAGGTATTGTGAAGCAGTAGCAGAGATCGGAAAATCCGCTCCGAACGCTCGTCGTATCGTGATGCTCCATACAAAAAAGAGTCTCGCCGCAGCTTCAGGAGACCGGAACTCTGCGTGAGCTGCAACAGGCCTGGACATTATGCTAAAGAATGCCCGAACGTGGCAGTCTGCAACAATTGCTGTCTATTGCACGAACAAGAAAGGCAGTAACAACTGCCGCAAAACCGGCCATCTCGCTCAAGACCGTCCGCAACCTCTGCAATGTATCGACGCTCGCCTGTGAACCAAAGATGATTTGTCACCACCTTGCTTAAGAATGCCCGTCGGGAAGGTTTTTGGATCGTGGGTCTTGAAGGTAATGAGCTTAATGGTTTAATGGTTTGTTGGATATGAGGTTTGGAAACTCTATAGGTGAGTTTTTCTTGGTTCAAGTATGATTAATTTGAGTTTTCTATGTGGTTTCTTATTGGATTCGGTGAGTTATAACACGAAGAGTTTGTATTTGAAATGACTTTTTCTATTCTGGAACTTAAATTTTCTGCTTGCAAATATATATTTATATATATA
>NW_018219410.1:0-1693 GCF_001263595.1 Phalaenopsis equestris | reverse complement strand
ATATATTACTGATAAATGAGAGATTATATCATTGTTCTTTTTTATGTTATTCTCAGCCTCAGCCTCTTCTTGACAAGAAAAATGAACCGATGAGCATTGCAAATCCTGTAAGGGCAATTGTGTAAATTATTCTCCTCTGGGATGTGCCACGTGTCCACCACCTGCGAGCAGCTTCTCCTTGAGAGTCATCTCCATCGTCACTTCTTTGATAAGCTTCAGAGTTGTTTACTTGTCTCCTCCTAACACCTTCTCTATCAACCAATGACTCATTCCTGGAGCCAGAAGATTCTGCTAAACCATCTGAATGAGACTGGCAAATTAACTTCATGCCTAATGAGTTCTCGAAGCCTAATTATACTTGTTGCAAGTATGACAAAGTTCTGTTCTATTCGCACACACTTCCTGATGCTCAAAAAGATCAGCTGCAGGCAAAAGAAACTCACAAAATTCACAAGTCACAATTCTTTTTGGACATTTTTCATCTTGATGAAGAGACCAACCTTCACGCTCTATAGTTTCACTGCACAGTGAACAATCTTTGGGAGCATGGCTTTCTTTGAAGTGCTCATCAACAAGCTTTCTTGGCACAATTTCACCACATCTTGAAACTTTTTGATTCAACTGAAGGTTGACCGTTGGGATATCCCTCCCACAGTGACTGCAGATTGTCGTCATTGAATCAGAAGCAATCGCCATGAAAACCAGCAGTGAAGGCGCAATAGAAAGATCGACGAGAAACAAATGGAACCCTAATATGATTCTATTGTAATTAAAAATATAATCAATACTAAATTATTATTAACTATTTATGTTTGGGGAGTGATCCCGATTTTCTATATAGATGCAAAATGAGATGTATGTGATTATATGTTTAATTTTCTTAATAATGATTCTTATTTTGCAACAATGCCAAAAACTCGATCCAAAATAAAAGCTAGGTTAGTTTCCCACTATGAAGCAAATAAGAATACAATTATAATATTTAGATATGTGATGCTACACAAGTATATGTATCGTTATCAAGTAATATATGACTTTTTGATTAAACCCTGAATATCGAACCCAAAGAAAAAACTTGACAATATGCACTCTACAAAACAGGAGAAATTAGATAACAAAATTATGCTTAGCAAAATATTCTTACTTAAACTCAAGATGCTATAATAGAAATAAAAATTTGATTCTTTTTTTAATTTTTGATAATTGAAAATAAAATAAGCAACTAACTAACTTGACTAAATATTTGCAAGAAGAAGACAATATAAATAGAATATTTTTTTCCTTATCATGAATCACTAACAAGTATAGAAATTCTGTTGTGAAAGTATTCTAATTGTGTTGTGTCAAATAAGAGCAATAATATTCTTTACCCTTACTAGAGATGTTATAAAGAACATTGACTAATCTATAGTTTGAATAGTCTTGATCTGTTAGGTAGAGAAGATACTAGCTCTCACTCTAGAGTTCCCTCTTCTCCCTCCACCCGGGGGCAAACATCTCGCACTCCCTCTTCTCCCTCCACCCGGGGGCTAACATCTCGCACCAAAAATTAAAACTATAAAATCAAATTTTTTCTTATTTATTTTCACTTAACCCCATGAACTACATTCTCATTCTTGAAACCAAATGTGATTCTTACCATTTATTGACTGAGACACTACCATCTCAGAACTTACATGTTCTCACAACAGGT
>NW_018219409.1:23195-24199 GCF_001263595.1 Phalaenopsis equestris | reverse complement strand
CCTCACTCCTACTCTCTCTGTCTCACTCTCCCTCTATCTCCCTCTCCCTCCCTCCTTCAAATACTTTATCTATCTCACTCTCCCTCCCTTCCTCTCTTTTTACCTCTCTCTTGCTCCATCTCTGTCTTATCATTTCTCTCACTCTTTATGACTCTCTCACTCTTTGTCACTCTCTTTTTACTCTATCACTCAATTCATGCCTTCTATCCCACTCTCTATCTCTTTCTCTATCTATCCCTCATTCCAACCCTCAAATGCTCCCTCCCTACATCCCTTTTTCTCCCGCTCCTTATCTCCTTTCCTCTCTTTATTTCTCTCTCCCTCCCTTGTCTATTCTCCCTATGATCTCTCATACATTTTCTCTCTCTTTTCCTCTCAACCCCTTTCATTCTTTCTTCTCTCTCTTTTTTAACTCTCTCTATCGTTCTCTCCTTTTTCTAACTCTTTCTAGCCCTATTTCCATGTTTCGTTTTCCTTCACTTATCTCTATCTCTCCTTCTCTAATTCCATTGCTCACTCTCTCTCACTTGCTCTCCCTCAGTTGCTCCTGCTCTCTCTCATTCTCATCTCTCCCACACCCCTCTCTTGCAATCTCTACCTCTCTCTCTCTCTGACTTATGTCAATCTTTCCCACTCTCCCTACCTCTCTATATCCCTCTCTTCGTCTCTCTCCCCCTCACTCACACTCCCTCCCTCCCTCCTTAGGTCACTCTCTCTCTCTCTCCCACTCTCTTTCATTCTGTCTAACCCTACCTCTTTTTTATCTATCTGAACCTTTCTTTTTTCCCATCTCTGCCTTGCCAATCTACATATCTCTCTCTTTTTTTTCTTCCCTTTATCTCTCCCACACCCTTTACCTCTCTCATATCTCTCCATCTCTTAAAATACCTACCTTAGTTTCTCTCACTTGCTTGTTCACTCTATCTCTCTCACATTCTCTCTCCTTTACTCTCTTGCTCTCTCTCTTACTTTTGTCTTTATTAATCATCTCCCTCTCACTCTTA
>NW_018219409.1:6140-22703 GCF_001263595.1 Phalaenopsis equestris | reverse complement strand
TCTTTCCCTCCATCTATCTTTCTCAGTCTTCCTCTTCTCTCTCTCTTTCTTTTGTCTCTCTATCTTCCCTACCCTAATCCCTCCCTTACTCCCACACTCTCTTTGTATTGCTCTCCCTCCATCTTTCACATCCTTTACCTCATTATCTCACTCTCCTTCCCTCCCTCTCTTTTTGCCACTCTCTTGCTCTATCTCTCTCTTATCTTCTCTCTCACTCTCTATGGCTCTCTAACTCTCTGTCACTTGCATTTTCTCTCTTGCTCTCCATATCTCTCTCTTTTATGCACTCTCTCCCACTCTCTGTATCTTTCTCTATCTCTCCCTCATTCCAACTGTCAAACACTCCTTCCCTACTTCCCTTTTTTCCCCCATTTATCTCCTTTCCTCTCTCTATTTCCCTCTCCCTCCCATTTGTACTCTCCCTATGATCTCTCATACAGTTTCTCTCTCTCTCCCTTTCGACCTCTTTCAATCTTTCTTCTCTCCTTTTTTACTCTATCTTTCTCTCCTTTTTCAATCCCTTTTTTCTATATTTCTATCTTTTTTCTCTTTCTCTTGCCTCTATATCTCCCTTTCTCTAATTCCACTTGCACTCTCTAACTTGCACTCCCTCAGTTTCTCTTGCTCTCTCTCATCTCTTCCACACCCCTCTCTTGCAATCTCTATCTATCTTGTCCCTATATTTCCTCTGCTCTCTTTATCTTGTTCAGACCATTCTCTCTCTCCCACCCACTTTTGCTCTCTCTGTCTCTTCTGCTCTCTCTCAATCTCTCTCACTCTCTCTCAATTCTCTAGCACTCTTTCTCCTTCTCTCCCTCTCTTTCTCTTTCTATCTCTCCTTCTCTCCCTCTATCTCTCTCGCTCTTCCTCTATCACTCTCTTTCTTTCATCTCTCTATCTTCCCTCCTCCCTCCCTCACTCCCACTCTCTCTGTCTCACTCTCCCTCTCTCTTTCACATCCATTATCTCTTTATCTCCCTCCATCCTTCTCTTCTTACCTCTCTTATCATCTCTCTCACTCTATCTTCTTTCTCTCTTACTCTTTGTCACTCGTTTTTTCTCTCTCCCTCAACCTCTCTCTTTCAAGCCCTCTCTTTCATTCTTTGTCGCTTTCTCTATCTCTCCCTCATTCCAACCCTCAGACGCTCGATCCCCACATCCATTTTTCTCCTCCTCCCTATCTCCGTTCCTTTCTCTATTTCCCTCTCCCTTCCTTCTCTACTCTCCCTATGATCTCTCATACATTTTTTCCCTCTCAACCTCCTTCATTCTTTCTTTTTTCTTTAATTTAAATCTCTCTCTCTCTTTCTCTCCTTTTTCTTTTTCTTTCTAGCTCTATTTCCATCTTTATTTCTTCTTCTCTTATTTCTTCTTCTCTTATTTCTCTATTTCTCAATTTTATTGTTCGCTTTCTTTCACTTGCTCTCCCTCAATTTCTCTTGCTCTCTCTCATCTCTCCCACAGCACTCCTGCAATCTCTACCTGCTTCTCTCCCTTTCTACCTTTCTCTCTCTCTGTCTTACCTCAATCTTTTCTTCCTTCTTCGCCCTCTCCCACTCCCACTCTATCTACCTCTCTCCATCCCTATATTTATCTATTTCCCTTTTACCCTTTCTCACACTCCCTCCCTCCCTCCATAACTCACACACTCTCTCCCACACTCTCTTTCATTATGTCTGACCGTACCCCTCTTTTCTCTTTCAGCATACTTATCTTAATCTCTCTATCCCTTTCTTTTCTCCCATCTCTGCCTTACCTCTCCACATTTCTCTCTCCTTTTTTACCCTCCCTCTATCTCTCCCCACTATTTACCTCTCTCATGTCTCTCTTCATCTCTCCATCTCCTATCTCAGTCTCTTTCACTTGCTTGTTCATTCTATCTATCTCACATTTTCCCTCCTTTGCTCTCTTGCTCTATCTCTTACTTCTTTCTTTATTTATCATCTCTCTCACTTACTCTCTTCACTCTTTCTCCTTCCCTCCCATAGTCTCACTCTCTTTGTCTCACTCTCCCTCCCTCCTTCACTTTCTTTATCTCTTTAGCTCACTCTCCCTTCCTCCCTCTCTTCTTACCTCTCTCCCTCTCTTAGAGGGAGGGTGATCATGCTCCCTCTCTTTATCTTTCCATCTCTCTTTCTCTCCCTCCATCTCTCTCTCTTCTTTTGTCACTCTCTCTTTCTTTCATCACTCTATCTTCCCTACCTCCCTCCCTCCCTCCCTTACTCCCACTCTCTCTGTCTCACTCTCCCTCCCTCTTTCACATCCATTTCTCTTTATCTCACTCACCCTCCGTCCCTCTCTTTTTACCTCTCTTATCATCTCTCATTTTATCTTTTTTCTCTCTTACTTTCTGTCACTCATTTTTTCTCTCTCTCCCAACCTCTCTCTTTCATGCCCTCTGTTTCATTCTATACTATCAAATGCTCCCTCCCTACATCCCTTTTTCTCCTCCTTCCGATCTTTGTTCCTCTCTCTATTCCCCTCTCCCTCCCTTCTCTACTCTCCATATGATCTTTCATACATTTTCTTTCTCTATTTCCCTCTCAACCTTCTTCATTCTTTCTTCTTTCTTTCATCTAACTCTCTCTCTCTTTCTTTCTCTTTCTCGCACTATCTCCCTCTTTATTTCTTCTTCTTTAGTTTCTCTATCTCTCTTTCTCTAATTTCATTACTCACTCGCTCTCCCTCAGTTGCTCTTGCTCTCTCTCATTTCTCCCACACTACTCATTGCAATCTCTACCTACCTCTCTCTCCCTTTCTATCTTTCTCTCTCCCTGCCTTACCTCAATCTTTCCTTCCCTCTCTCCCACTCCCACTCTCTCTACCTCTCTCCATCCCTCTATTTTAATATTTCCCTTTGTCACACTCTCTCCCTCACTCTCTTTCATTCTATCTAACCGTAACTCTCTTTTCCCTTTCAACATACTTATCATAATCTATCTATCCCTTTCTCTTCTCCAATCTCTGCCTTACATCTCCACATTTCTCTGTTCTTTTTTACCCTCCCTTTATCTCTCCCACACTTTACCTCTCTCATCTCTCTCTTCATCTCTGCATCTCCCTATCTTAGTCTCTTTCAATTGCTTGTTCATTCTATCTCTCTCACATTCTCCCTCCTTTTCTCTCTTGCTCTCTCTCTTACTTCTCTCTTTATTATCTCTCCCTTACTCTCTTCACTCTCTCCCCTACCCTCCCACAATCCCACTCTCTTTGTCTCACTCTCCCTCCCTCCTTCACTTTCTTTATCTCTTTATCTCACTCTCCCTTCCTCCCTCTTTTTACTTTTTTCTTGTTCTATCCCTCTCTTATCATCTCTCTCGCTCTATCTTCTTTCTCACTCACTCTCTATTACTCTCTCACTCTATGTCACTCGCATTTTCTCTCTCCCCATCTCTCTCTTTCTTGCGCTCTCACCCACTCTCTATCTCTTTCTCAATCTCTAACACATTTTAACCCTCAAACGGTCCCTCCTTACAACCCTTTTCCCCCCTCTCTATCTCCATTCCTCTCTCTCTCTTTATTTCTGGGAGAGATTGAGAAGGAGATAGATAGAAGAGGTGTCAGAGAGGTTGAAGAGAGGGAGAAGGAGCGAGAGAGGGAGAGAAAGAGAGAGTTAAAAAGAGAAAGAAAGAGAGTAAGGGAAGGGGGAATAACATAGAGTGAGCAACAAAGAGAGAGGGAGGGAAAGTAAGAGAATGAGTGATCTTGCTTCCATTCCTCTCTCTCTCTTTATTCCTGCTCTATTGCCATCTTTCTATCCCTCATCCTCTCCATCTCCCCTTTCTCTCTCACTCACTTTCTCGATCTCTCCTTCCCTCTTTCTCTAACACCTTATTGCTATCACTCTCACCTTCTATCTCCTCTCTCTCTCCCTCTCACTTATCCAATCTCGAGAGTTTTCTATCACTTACCCTATTGCTCACTCTCTCGCACCTGCTCTCCCTCACTCGCTCGCACTCTCTCTCATCCCTTGCAACCCCTCTTTTATCACTCTTTACCTATCTCTCTCCCTTCTATTCCATCTCTCATGACCTTCAACTCTCAATCTCCCTCTCTCACTCCCTCACACTCCCTCCCTTTCTCTCTCTTGCTTAGTCCCTTACTCCCTCAGTCTCTTTCTCCATCTCTAACCATCCATCTTGTTTCTTCCTTTCCATACTTATCTTATTCTCTCTCCACCCTCACTCTCTCCCCATCTCTCCCCTACATCTCTCTATATCACCCTCCCTTTTTCTCCCTCTCTTTATCTCTCTGTCTCTTCCTATTAACCTCTTATACTCCCTCTCTTTATCTCTCTGTCTCTTTTACTTGCTTGCTCACTCTATCTCTCTCACTCTCTCTTCTTTTCTGTCTTCCTGTCTCTCTTATCTCTATTAATAGTTATTTCTCTCTTTATCTAACTCTCTTTCCCCTCACTCCATTTCTTATTCTCTCTCTTTCTCACAAGCTTTATCTTGCTATCTCCCTCTCTCATTGTCTCTATCTTTCTACCTCTCTCTTCATTTTTTTCTCTCATTTGCTTACTCTATTTTACTCTCTCTTCTCTCTCATCTTTATCTCTCTCTTAACCAAGTCTTTTTCTCTCGCATTCTTCTCTTTCTCTCTACACCCTCCTCTCATTTATCTCTTCATCTCTCCCTCACACACTCTCTCTCCCTCTCCATTTCTTTCTCTCTCCTTCCTCTCTTCCTCAATTTCTCTCTTCTATCGATCTCCATTCCCTTCACTCCCTCACAATCTCTCTTCATCTCTTTTACTTTCTCATCCTCTCTTAACCCACTTTCACTCTTCTATGATCTGGCTCCATCACTCTCCAACCCTCTTTCCTTCTTTTTCTCTTATGTTATAACTTCTCTCTCTCTCTCTCTCATTTCTACTCATCTCTTACTCTATCTGTCTCTTTCTTTATCTCTTACTTTCTTTCATCTCTCTCCCTATCCTCTTTCTTTCTGTACTCTCCATCCCTCCCCCCTTTTCCTCTCTCATTATTTCTCTCTCACTATTTTTCTTGCTCTACAACCTTTGTGCTCTCTTAATTGCTTCACCTTTCTACTGCACTCTCTCTCTTTGTCACTCACATTCTCGCTCAAAATTTATCTCTCTACCTCGGTTAGACCTCCTCTATCTCTATCTCTCTCTTTTACTCTCCCTCTATCCTCCTATATGTTGCTCTCTCTTTCTCTCTCCCTCCTTCCCTCTTTTCCTTCTCTCTTACTCTATCTCTATACTCTGTTCATCTTTCTCCCTTGCTCTCCCTCTTACTCTCCCTCTCATTCTCATGCTCAATATACCTCACACCCTCTAGTTTTATCTCTCAATCAATCTCTCTCGCCTTTCCTTCCTCACTCTCTCTCTCTGTCACTCCCTCTCTCAGGTTCTTTCTCTCATTGTCTATTGCAATCTTTTTCCCTTTATCTCTCTTCCTCACCCTCTATCTTCCTCTCACTTTCACTCCCTCTCTTATTTTGCCTCACTCATTCTCTGTCCTACTCGCAGTCTCTAGTTCTCCTCCCACTCTTCCCTTTTTTATCTCTTCCCATCCATCCCACCCTCTCTCTCTCTCCCCCTTTGTCTCTCTCCTTCCCACTCTACCCCACTCTTTCTACCCCTCTTTCCTTACCTATCTCCATCCCATATTTCTCTTTCTCTTTTTTTGTCTACTTCTCTCTCCATCTCTCTTACCATCCTTCTCTCCCTCCCATATGTCTCTTTTTTCTCTCTCCCTACCTTGCTCTTATAATCTCTCTCGTCATTACTCTCGTTCTTTCTCACCCTCTTATGTCGTTCTCTCTTCTCTCAATTTCATTCTCCCTCTCTTCATCTCTCATTCTCTATATATCCTTCCTTATTTCTCTTACTCTCTCTCCCTTCATCATTTTCTCTCCCTCGGTCTTCCTCACCCTCCCTCCCTCACTCCCTCTTACCCTGTCTTCTCTTGCCATCTTTCCTCTCTCTATCTAACTCTTTATTTTCTTCATATCTTTCTTATTCTTACTCTCTATAGCTTTTATTATCTTTCACTTTTTCACTCACAATACCATTCTTTTACCCTCTCTTCTCTATCACAAACTCTTACTCCTCTCGCTCTCTCTCCCTCGCTTGCTCCTCCCTCTCTTCCTAGCTCTCTTTCTCTCCCCCTTAATTGTTTTGTCTTTCTCTTCCACTCCTCCCTCTCTCTATCACTCTTGATCTCCCTCCCATCTCTCTATTCTCACTGTCGCCTCCTCTCCACCTCTCTATTAGTCCCTTTCCTTACCTTCACTTTCTACCTCCCTCACCATTCCTCTCCATCTCTCTATGCTTCTATTCAACTCTTCTTCTCTCGTGCGTTCTCACTCAACCTCTAGCTTTACCTCCCTCTCACTCCCACTCTCTTCCCTCTCACTATTTGTTTCTCACTCTCGTTAGCACTTTCCCGCTTTCTCTCTCTCATCTCTCCCATAGAAAGAGAGGGAGGTGGAGGGAGGATGATGAAGAATGAAATTAAAGGAAAAAAATAGAGGGAGTGAGTAAGGGAGAGAGAGATCAAGATGAGAAAAGATAGAGAAGAGAGTGAGGATAAATTAGAGAGAAAGATGAAGGGAGTGAGAGTGAGAGTGAAATTGAAGAGATATAGAGAGAGCAGGAGAGAAATAAAAGAAGAGGAGGAAAGAGAGAGCAAGAGAGAGTGAGAAAGACAACAAATGTGTGAAAGATATAGTGAGAATGGGGGGCGGAGGGAAAAGTAGGGTAAGCTGTGTAAGAGAAAGTGAGAAATAATTTGAGATATATGAGAGAAGAGAGAGTGATTATAACAGATGGGGATATCTTGAGACAGAGAAGAGAGCAATATATGGAGAAATAAGGATAGAAAATAGAGTGAGATAGAGATTGAGAGAGGGAATAGGTGAAATGAGAGACAAAGATTAAGAGAGGGAATAGGTGAAAAGAGAAAGTGGGTGTGGATGATTGAAAAGGGGGAGAAATGGGGCTAGAGTGGGAGTGGGAGAGAGAGTGGGAGAGAGAAATAGAGTGAAAATGGAGAGTGAGGGAAGATAGAGCAAGAGTGTTTCAGTGAACAAGAAAGAGACATAGGGATAGTAATAAAATGAGTAGAGATAGAAAGATTGAGAAAGAGAAAAACAAAAAATAGAGTAACAAAAAAAACAAAAAGAAATTTAAAGAGATAACAAGATTGAGAAAGGGACAGAGGGATAAAAAAAGTGAGAGATGAGAGAAACTGAAGAGAGAGTAAGAGATGATAAGATAGAGAGGGAGAGGGTGAGAGTGAGAGTGATTAGAAAGAGAGATAGATTTTAGTGAGAGAAGGAATAAAAGGGAGAGAGAATGTGCGCGCATGTGTGTGTTATGTGCACGTGTGTGTGTGTGTTTTTAAGAAAAAACATAGAGAGAGAAGAGTGAGTGAGGGAAGATAGAGTGTGAGAGAGTGAGTGAGAGGGAGAATATGAAGAAAAAGAAGAGAATCAGATGGATAAATAGAGAGACAGAGAGGAAGATGGATCCGATAAAGGTAGAACCAGAGAGGGAGCTATAAAGAGAGAGAGTGTTTGTGTAATGTGAGTGAGAGAGGAGATAGAGAGGGAAGTGAGAGAGAGATGGAGAGGGAGGGAGGGAGGGAGGGGGAAAGAGAAATAAATAGAGTGAGAGAGTGAAGAAAGAGAGAAGGAGAAAGAGAAATAGATAGAGGGATAGTGAGAATGTGTGTGATGTGTGAGAGAAAATAAAAGAGAAAATAAGAAACAATAAAAGAGATTAAATGTTGAGTAATAGAAGTGGGAGCCATAGAAGAGAGAGCAAGTGAGAAAATGTGTGTGCAATTACACGAGATAGATAGTAAGTAAATAGCAAAAGAGATAGAAAGTGCAAGAGAGCGAGAAAGTGGCATAAAGCAGAGAGTGAGAGAGAGCAAAAAGGGAGAGATTGAGAAGGAGAAAGATAGAAGAGGGAGAGAGAGGTTGAAGAGAGAGAGAGAGGGAGTGAGAGAAGAGAAGAGAGGGAGAGAAAGAGGGAGTTTAATAGAGAAAGAAGAGAAAGTGAGGGAAGAGGGAATAATATAGAGTCAACAAGAGAGAGAGAGGGAGGGAAAGTAAGAGAATGAGTGAGAGTAACAGAAAGAGTGACATGGAGAAATATAGATGGAGGGAGAGGATGAAGGGAAAAAAGAGAGATTGAGAGTGTGGTGTGTGTGTGTGTGTGTGTGTGTGTGGGATAGAGAGAAGTGGAGAAAAATTGAGCGAGATATAGTGGGGGATAGCGAGAAAGAGTTGGAGGAGAGTGAAGAGAAAGCATTAGAAGGGAGAATAAGAATGAGAATAGAGAAAAAGAGAGATAAAGATTGAGCTAGAAAAGGAGGAAGAAATAGTGAGAGAGATGAGAGAGAGAAATACGGAGAGAGAGCTAGAGAGAGTGAAAAAAAATAGTGAGAGGGAGGAAGAGCTTGAGGGAGAGTGAGAAAATAAGAAAGAAAGAGAGATGAAGAGAAGGAGAGAAAAGGAGAGGAATGGTGAGAGAGGTAGAAAAAGAAGGGGGAGAGTGAGTAATTGAGAAGGGAGAGAGCGAGAGAGTAAGAATAGAGAGAAGACAGGGAGATCGGGAGTGATAGAGAGTGGGAAGAGTGGAAGAGAAAGAAAAAATAATTAAGGGAGAGAATAAGATATCAAGGAAGAGAGGGGCGAGTGAGACAAACAGATCGAGAGGAGCAAAAGATAAAAATAGGGAAGAGAGGGTGAGAGAATGGTTTACTGAATGAGAAAGGGAGAGATAGGTTGACCAAGAGAGAGAGTGAGAATCAAAAGGATATGAGTGCAATAAAGAGATTGACAGAGAGAGGAAAGATAGTGAGAGAAGAGAGAGTAAGAGGGAGTGAGAGAGGGAGGGGAAGGAAGAGCGAGGGAGAGAAAATGATGAAGTGCGAGATAGTAAGAGAAATACAGAAGGATATGGAGAGAAAGAGAGATAAAGAGAGGGAGAACAAAACTGAGAGAAGAGAGAATGGCATAAGAGGGTGAGAGAGAGCAAGAGTAATGAAAAGAGAGATTCAAAGTGCAAGGGAGGCATAGAGAAAAGAGAGAGAGAAAAAGAGTTGGTTAAGAGAGAGATAAAGATGAGAGAGAAGAGAGAGCAAAAGAGAGTAAGCAAATGAGATAGAGAGAGAATGAGACATAAAAAGGGAGGGAGGGAGGGGGAGAGGGGTAGAAAGAGTGGGGTAGATGGAAGGAGAGGGAGAGAGGGAGAAGGAGAGAGGGTGGGAGGAATGGGAAGAGAGAAGAAAAAGGGAAGAGTAGAGGATAAACAGAGAGTGCAATGAAGAAAGAGAGTGAGTGAGAGAAAATAAGAGCGGGAGCAAACGAAAGAGGAAGATAGAGGATGAGCAAGAGAGAGAGTTAAAGGGAGATAAAGATTGCAATAGAGAGTGAAAGAGAGAACCTGACAGAGGTAGGAGTGATAAAAACAAAGAGAGAGTGAGTGACAAAGAGAGAAAGATTGAGGGAGGGAGGGTGAGAAAGATTGTGTGAGAGATAAAACAAGAGGGTGTGAGAGATATTGAGTAATAGAAGGAGAGTGAGACTAAGAGGGAGTTCGAGGGAGAAAGATGAAGAGAGAAGAGAGATAGAGTAATAGAGAAGGAAAGGATGGAAGTAAGGAGAGAGAAAGAGAGAGCAACAAAAGAGAGAGGGAGATAGAGATAGTGATGAAGAGTGAGTGAGGAGGCCTAACATCAATAGTGAGATAAAGTGGAAGTGAGAATGGGGTGACAAAGAAAGAGAGTGTAGTAGAAAGGTGAAGAGATCAAAAATGAGTGCAAAGGATGTAGAGCACGAGAAAAATAGTAAGAGAGGGAATATAGATATTGTGAGAGAGAGAAAAAGAAGGGAAGGGTGGAGGGAGGGAGGGATGGAAATAGAAAAGTGCGAGCTAGAGAGATGTGCAGAATGAGAGAGGAAAGAGGGAGGGAGAGATGGAAGAGAGAGGAGATTGAGGGAGAGAGTGTGAGATAGTGATATTGAGAGGGTTGAGAGGGAGAGCGATGGGAGAGCGTGGGAGACAAAGAAAGAGGTAGGGATTGGTCCAATGACTAAGGGTTGAGCAGTATCCGTTGATAAACTCCAGCCTCCCTAAAATAGGGGGATAATTCATGAAAGGCAGGCATGAAGAGGGGAGCTTGATTCGTTAGGAGTTCTCCATCTGGTGCAGACCAGGGTCTTAATTCAAGGTTTCTTAGGGTCCTTGGACACTCTTAATTCATTTTAGAATGAATTGAAAATGAAGTCTGAACCTCTGTCCATGAACAACTTGACTAAGGACGAAGGTGACACGACGTTTGGCTTGGGAAGAGCTCAAAAGGCTCTGAAATAGTCCAATCAAGAAAAATCATATCCATCTCTAGAGTTGAAGAGATATTCTAGCCGTCCTTTCTACCCGAGTATGGATCTCGACAAGGTTTGCTCCGCACCTCTATGGAATTGAATCCTACCACTTGGAAATATGAGGCCGGTTGGTCTCAAAATGAGAGCAGGTCTTTTGTAGCCGGTCCATGTCCGACTCTTTCCTTGGAAGACTCGACAGAAAGCTAGCATTAGGTCTAAAGACGAGTTGACCGGAACCCAATCTCTGACATCGTTCTTCTTGATTGTCAAGTAGCAAAGAAAAAGAAGATGTGAACTTAGCAGTAGGAATTGGGTATAGAGCTCCTTTCCTTGCCTTTGCCCAGGACCCGGCCTTAATATTTCAGAATAGTTCATTCAAACATGAGGATGAACGAGACTCTATTGGTTTCATCGCCCCCTCCTAATGCAGATCAAACAACAGATCCTGTTGAATTCTCTAGTTATGATACTAACAGATCTTGACGAAGATTGGATAAGATTCCATCAAGTAGCTGTCATCCATTAGTTGGTCGGCTGGGTTTCACACTGGGGGCAGAGCCATACTGGAGGAGCCGCAAATCCGATTTCAGGAGCCTCCTTCTTACTTCTGAAGGGAAACGGAAGAATTCCGATTTGTTTTGGACAATCAAGACCTGAGGTTCTCGGATTGAGATAGGCTAATTGAGCAGAACTCTATAGTGACGACAGGTCATAACGGTAAGAAGAGAAAGTCACAAAAAAGGTCCTTATCGTACTCAAAAGAAAAAAGATAAACTAGCAAGCTAGCCTCTAGAATTTATATGCTTCTCTGCTAAAGAGCGAAAATGCTCTGATGCAAACTAGCACCCAACCACCTTACCAAACTCAAAATTTGTATCGCACACAACGCGAAAACGTGGTGAGGGTAATCCCGTCTTCTATATTCTCAGAAGGCAGCCAACAAAACCCAGAGACGGCAGATTGGTATCTAAAGCCAAAATACTAGGTGTTGTCAAAGTATAGATAAATTTTATGCCAAAGCCAAAATACGAGGTACTGTCATCCAAACAGAATTGATAGGAGGAGAAATTTCTGCGATAAGTATAGATAAAGCAGAAGAAATCCTCTATGGGACAAACTCAGTCCAGGTCAAACACTCTTCCTGTGACCCCGAAGGGTACATTACTCACTCAGTGTGTACCATAAAAAAGATATAGACTAGAGTATAGAAGAGTGGGGAGCAGGAGAATCATACTACAGAAGGCCGCTGTGTGAAGTTCTTTCTCTTTGAAGATTCATACTACAGATAGAGTAAGCGTATAGAAAAAGAGGAAGAAAGAGGGTGGGAGAGTCATTAAGCAAGATCGTAGGAGGGAGAGGGAGAGAGAGAGAGAGAAATTGTTAGAGATCAAGATCATGGAAAAGAAATGAAGGAGAGAGAGAAAAAAGGAGGCTTAATAAGAGATGGAGATGGAGGGAGGGTGTGAGGGAGAGAGAGGGAGTGAAAAAGTGGGAGATAGAAATAGGAGAAAGAGAGAGAATGAGGGTGAGAACAATACAGTGGGAGAGAGCAAAAGAGAAGATTAAGAGTGTTAGAAAGAAAGAAAGAGCTAAAGGAACATAGAGAAGATAGTGTGAGAAAGGTGAGAGAAAGAGATAGAGGGCAAGCGAGTGAGAGAGAGGGAGGGAGGGAGAAAGAGGGAGTTCAAGAGAGAAAGAGAGAGAGAAAGAGTGAAAGGGAGAGATTGTGGGAGGAGAAAGGGATAAGGGAGAGGATGTGAGGGAGAAGGAGAGAGGGATAAAGAGAGAGAAAGAGAAAGTAGAGCGGTAAGTGTTTGAGAGAGAGTGAGTGAGAGAAGAGGGGAGAGGAAGAGTAGAAAGAGCAGAAGATAAATAAAAAGAGAAAGTTATTTAAAGAGAGGAAGAGATAGTAAAGAAGATGGAGAGAGAGATGGTAAGGTAGTGAAGACAAGAGAGATCGAGAGAAGCAAGAAATTGAGAAAGAGAGGGAGGAGAGAGAAAGGGAGAGGGAGAAATAGTGTGCGAGGGAGAGATAAAGAGATAGAGAATGAGAGGAGGGTGTAGAGGGAGAGAGAAGATCGTGATAGAAAAATATGAGGGAGAAGAGAGGGTAAAATAGTCCAAAAAAATGAGACAGACAAAATAAAGAAGAGAGAGAATAATATAGAGAGAGAATGAGAGAGTGAGAGAGCAAGATAAAACCTCTGAGAAAGAGAGAGAATATGAAATGGAGAGAGAGCAAGGAAGAGAGAGGGAAAGGATAAAGGTAGAGAATGGAGGGTAGAGAGCGCAGGGGAGAGATAAGTTATGAGAGAGGATGACACAGAGAGGGAGAGAGAAAGAAGAGCATGAGAGTGAGCTAGAGAGAAGAGAGTTGGTGAAGCATGAAGAGAAAGTAGGAGAGAGAATGAGATGAAGAGGGAGAGAGATAGTGAGATAAAGATATAGAGCATAGAGAGTGAGCAAGAGAAAGAGATAGTAAGAGGGAGAGTGCAAGAAAGTGATTGTGAGTGATATTTGAAGGGAGAGAGAGCAAGTTGGAGTGAGCGGGTAAGATAGAGAATAGTAAGAAAGAGTGAGAGAGAGAGACAAGCAAGTGATGAAGATAAACAAGGAAGTGATTATCTCTCCCTCCCTTCCTTTCTCTCTTCCTCCCTTTCTTCTCTCTCTCCCTTTTGTCACTTTATCAATCTCTATGTTTCTTACCCTTTATATGTCTCTCTCTTCTTCTCTCTCCATCTCTTAGCCTCCCATTTCTCCCTTTCTGTCTTTTCTTATGTTCTCTCTCTCTCTCCTTCTCTCTCCAATTCGCTCAATCATGCCTTCCATCTCACCTTCAGTCCCTTCATCTCTCTCCTTGCATCTTGTCCTCTTTAACTCTCCTTCTCTTTCTCGCTCTCTCTCTCTCCCTCTCTCTCTTCACCTCTCTCTCCTTTCACCTCTCTCACTCTCTCTTTATATATTCTCTCATTTAATCCATCCTTTCCCTCACTCTATTTTGAGCTCTTCCTCTTTCTAACACACACTCTCTCTTTCTTTCCCTCTATCTGATTCTCTATATGTCCCTCCTCTCTCTCTGTCCCTCTCTCTTTTTATCTCTCCTCTTGCCTTCCTCCCCCTTACCTAATATATCTCTCATCTCACTTTCTTTTTTGCTCGCTCCATCTCACCCTTGCATCTCTATCTCTCACTCGCGCTCTCCTGCCCTCTCTACAATATCACTCTTGTTTGCACTCACTCTCTCTTCTCACTCTCTAAATCTCCTCCCCCCTCTCTCTTGATCTCTTTTTCTCTATACTCTCTCTCATTCTCCCTTCCACCTTTCCTTTCTCTTTCAACCTCTCTCAATCTTTCTTTATTTCACTTTCTCTCCTCTCTCTCTCTCTCTCACACACACGCATTCTCTATTTATCTCACCTCCCTCTCCATTCTCTCTCTTTCTCCTCATCCCTCCCACTCTCCTATTTTTTCTTCTCTCTTCTCCCTCGGTTGCTCTCTCCTTTGGCCGCTCTCTCCCTATCACTCTCATTCACTCTCCAGCAATTCTCTATCTCTCCTTTCTCTTGCTCTTTTACTTTGTTTCTCTCTATCCCTAGTCGGCTCACCATCTTCTCTCCATTTTATATGTTGCCCTCCCTCCTCTCTCTCTCTCTTCCTCCCTTTCTCCTTTTCCCCCTCCCTTCAATTGCTTACTCATCTCTCTTCGTCTCTCTTCTTTGCTCCTTCTTTCCCTCTCTCAAAAACTCTCACTCCCTTTCTCCAACTTTCACTCCCACTCTCCATAACCCCTTCTCAATCTCAATTTTGCACTCATCGCCTCTCTCCCATCCTTTCTTTTTCTTATTTATATCTCTTTCTTTCTTTCTTGCCCTACCTCTCTCCTCCAACTCATTCTTGTCCATTTCCTCTCTCTTTACCCTTGCTCTTCTTCTCTCACTCTCCCTCCTTTGCCTTTCTCATTATATCTTTTTATGTTTCTCTTCCCTCTGTCTCATTTACTCCCTTTTTATTTCTTTCACTCTTGCTCCTCTCTCTCTCATTTGCATTTAGCTATCTCTCTCTTCCTCCCTTTCTCCTTTTCCCCCTCCCTTCAATTGCTTACTCATCTCTCTTCGTCTCTCTTCTTTGCTCCTTCTTTCCCTCTCTCAAAAACTCTCACTCCCTTTCTCCAACTTTCACTCCCACTCTCCATAACCCCTTCTCAATCTCAATTTTGCACTCATCGCCTCTCTCCCATCCTTTCTTTTTCTTATTTATATCTCTTTCTTTCTTTCTTGCCCTACCTCTCTCCTCCAACTCATTCTTGTCCATTTCCTCTCTCTTTACCCTTGCTCTTCTTCTCTCACTCTCCCTCCTTTGCCTTTCTCATTATATCTTTTTATGTTTCTCTTCCCTCTGTCTCATTTACTCCCTTTTTATTTCTTTCACTCTTGCTCCTCTCTCTCTCATTTGCATTTAGCTATCTTTTCTCTATATCCCTCCCACTCTTACTCCACTCTTTCTCAATTTATCTCTCAATCTCTCTCACTATATTACTCTACAACTCTATATATCTCTCTGTCTCCCTCTCTTTCTCTCCCCTCCCTCTCCCTCACACTCCCTCTCCCTCTCTCTCACCCTCTCTCTATCCCTATCTCTCTGCATTCCTTTATCCCTCTTACTTATTCTCTCTATCTCTTTCTATATAGCTATCATGCTCCCTCTCCCTCTCTTTCTCTATCTTATTCTAATTCTCACTCTCTTTATCTTTCTCCCTTTATCTACCTCTATTACTCTCCCTCTCACTTTATTGCTCCCTCTCTCTATCTTGCTCCCTTACCCTCTCTCTCTCCCTCCCTTTTATTAACACTCTTACTCTCTTCTCTCATGCTTCCCACTCCCACTCACTCTCTCTTTCTCTATCTCTCTATCCCTACCCCACTCTAACGCCATACACACCTCCAAAACCTCCCAACACCTCTCTCCCATTCCTCGCTTCCTATCTTTATTCAATCCTCTCTCTTCCCATCTCACCCTCTCTTTAACTCTCTCCTTTTTGCTTCCTTCTTCACTCATTCATCTCTATCTGCCCCTCTCATCATTCTCTTTAACTCTCTCTCCCTCTCCCTCTCCCTCTCTTGTTTACTCTAACACTCCCTCCCTTATCTCCCTCATTCTCTCAATCATTCTTTCTTACTTACTCTATCTCTCTTTTGCTCTCTCTATTCTCTCTCTCTCTTCTCTCTCTCTCACTATTTCTCTCTCTTTCTTGCTCTATCACTCTCTCTCCCAACATCTTGTTCTCTCTTTTCCTACAATCTCTTCTTTCCTCTCTCTCACACTCTCTCACTCTCTCTCATTCTCTCTCATTATCTTCATCTCTCTCTCACTATCTCTTTTGGTTGCTTGCATTATCCTTTCCCCTACACTCTCTCTCACTCATTCTATATCTGTCTCACTTCCTCTGTCTCTCTCTCTCTCACACACACACACTTGCTTTTCCACTCACCCACCCTCCATCCCTTTATTTGGATACCTCTCTTATATTCACCTTCCATTATTTTTTTAATTTTTACCGAGCCCTTTTTTCTTTTCTTCTCTTGCTTAGCATTACATTCTCTCTCCCTCTCACTCTCTCTCACTCTCTTCCAACTCTCTCCATCTTCTCTCTATTATGTCATACCCTCATTTGTTCCCTCGCTTCCTCTCTCTCTCTTAAGCTCTCTACTTTCCAGTCCTCTCACCGTCTCTCTTCCTCACCCTATATTTTTCTTTTACCTCCCTCTATATTGTTCATATTTCTCTCATGCTCTCATTCCACCCTCTATCTCTTTAGTGCTCCATCTTTCTCCTTCACACAATAGCTTCCACTATCGATCTCTATCTTTCTCATGCTCCCTCAACCTTGTTCTACCTTCTCTTGTTATTTATCCCCCTTTGTTCTAATCTCACACTTTCTCTATCCTAATTCTCTCTCTTCTTTATCTTTATTCTCTCTCTTCCCCTTTCATGCCCTATCCCTCACTCTCTCGATCACTCTCTTCCTCTCTCACTATCGCTCGCTCGCTCCCTCACTCTCTCACTTCTGCTTTCTTTTGCTCTCTCTGTCGATATTCATCATTCTCTCTTCCATTCCCTACTTCTTTGCCTCACTCCCCCTCTATCCACCTTCAATTCCATCTATTTTACTCTCTCTCTTCTCACTCATCTATATCTC
>NW_018219409.1:4707-5684 GCF_001263595.1 Phalaenopsis equestris | reverse complement strand
CCTCTCTTTCTATCTCTTGCTCCCCTCTTACACCTTGCTCTCTCTCTCAAATTCTTGTCTCTCTCTTCCTTCCTCTATCTCTCTCCTTTTATCCCTCTCTCCTCCCACACTCTCTCCCTCTCACTCATTCTCCAACTTTGTTTCTCTTTTGACCCCCTCTTCCTCCCTCCCTCTTTCTCACTCGCTTGCCCTCTATCCCTCTGTCTCCCTTTCTCTCACCTTTCTCAAACAATCTTCTCTAAGTCACTTTATCTCTTTTACTCTCACTATCTCTATTGTTCGTCCCTTTCGCTCTCTCCCACTCTTTTGCTTTCACCCTCATTCTCTCTTCTCTTTCTCTCTCTTCCTCCCTTTTCTAACTCCTATCCCCCTCACACCTGCCCTCCATCTCAAATTGTTCCTAAGATTCCTTTTTTCTCTCTCACCCCCATCTCTTTTCCATGATCTCAATCTTTATCAATCTCCCTCTCTCTCTCCTACGATCTTGCTCTATCACTCACCCACCCTCTTTCTTTCTCTTTCTCTTATATTATAACTTCTCTCTCTTTCTCTTTCTCTCTCTCTCATTTAGAGAGAGTGTGAGAGAATGAGTGAACAAGAGGGATGGGGTGGAGAGAGAGAAAGGGTGAAAGTGTGGGAAAGATGTATAGAGAATTCATGAGAGAGAGTGAGAGTAAGAGAGAGAGAGAGAGAGAATAAGAGTAAACTAGAGAAAGGGTAAGAAATGGAGGGAGAGAGTCAGATAGAGAGGGAGGGAGAGAGAGAAGATAGAGAGGAGAGAGAGAAAGAGAGAGGGAGTGAGAGTAAGGTAAAAAGAGTGAGAGAGAGAGAGAGGAAGGGGGAGAGAGCAAGAGGGAGAGAGGTAGGAGGGAAGAGATAGAAATAGTAGTTAAGCAGAGGGATAAAGAAAGAGAGAATGTGAGTGAGAGTTAAAAACGAAGCTAAAAGCAGAGGAATAAAGAAAGAGAGAATGTGAG
>NW_018219409.1:2048-4171 GCF_001263595.1 Phalaenopsis equestris | reverse complement strand
ATATGAACATATAAAGAGAGAATGAGAAAAATAAAGTGAGAAAGATAGAGTGAGTGAGATGGAGAGAGAAGAGAGAGAATAATTGAGAGATGAAGAGAGGGAGGGGAGAAGAAGAGAAACATTGAGAAGATACAGTGAGAGAAAAGAGACAGAGAGAGAGTGAGAGAAGTGAGAAAAAGAGAGAGCAAGAGAATGAAGGGAAATAGAGTGTGGGTGAAGAGAAAAGTAGAGTGAAAGAGAGAGTGTGAGGAAGGGAGAGAGACAGAGTAAGAGAGAGAATAGAGAGGGAGTAAGGGTGGGAGGGATGCAGAATAGAAGAGATGAAGAGAGTGCAAGTGAGAGAGAGATAGAGAGGGGGAAGAAGCAAGAGAAAGTGAGAGAGGGAGAGTGAGTGCAGGATAACGAGTGAGGGAGCGTGAGAGAGGAAGAAAGGATGGAGGGATAAAGAGCAAAATATATATATATATTAAGAAATATTGTGAGAGAGATGGATAGAGAGATCAAGGAATAGAGAGAAGTAAGAGAGAGTGGGAGAGAGATTGGGAGACGAATAGGGAGAGGGATAGAGGGAGGGAGGGAGGGATACAAGGAGGCAAAGAGAGAAGGAGATACAAAGGAAGTGATAGAGAGTTAGATAGATGAAGTGAGAGGGGGAATGAGAGAGAAAGAATGGGATAAAAGAGAGGAAGAAAGACAGAGGGATCAGGAGAGATGATATAAATAGTGAGTGACATTAGCTAGTGAGAGAAAGAAAGGAAGATTAAGAGAAATATAAGGCGAGACTAAGAGAGAAAGAAAGAGGGGGAGGGAGAGAGGGCTTGTGTGTGAGAGAGAGAGGTAGAGGGAGGAAAGAGAGCAATCAAGAGGATGGGAGAGAAAGAAATAGAAAGGATTTTGAGTAGGAGAGATAAAGAGATAGGGCGAGTGAGGGAAAAGAATGGGAGAACATATTTTCTTACTCACTTCCTCCTGCTCTATCCCTTCTCCCTCACACTCTCTTTATTCCTATTGCTTTCTGTCTCTCATATCCGTTCTCTCTATCTCTCTCTAACTTCCTATCCCTCTCCGTCCCTCTCTTTTGTTTTCTCTTCCCTACCTTCCTCTATCTCTCTCTCTCCCTCCACATTTCTCTATGACTCACTCCCTCCATTCGTCCCTCAATTCTTTCTCTATCTCTCTCTTGCACCCTATGTCATTCTTTCTACATCCTGCTCTTTCTTCTTTTACTTCATTTTATTTTCTTTCTATAAGTCTCTCGTTGTTTCTCTCCCATTATCGCTCCTTATCTCTTCAATTCACGTTCACTCTTACTCCCTCACTCTCCTAGTCTCTTTTTATCATTTAATGTTAAATTTCCCTATCTCTTACTCTCCCGTCCTCTATTCTATTGCTCTCTCCTATTTCTCTTGCTCCTTTCACTCTTTCTATCCATTTATCCAGCACTCTCTCTTTCTCTCTCTCCCTCTTCACATTCTCTTCCCTCACTCTCTTCTATCCCTATTTATCTATCCCTTTCTCTCCCTCTCTCGCTCGCACTCTCTCTTCAATATCTCTAACATCTTCCTTTTATCTCTCTCTTTCATAATCTCTCCCTTTTTGCTCCCTCTCTCTCACTCTTTGTTCTACCTTGCTTTCTTTTCCTCTTGCACTTTCTAACTCTCTTGTTCTTTCTTTTGTTGCTCTCTGTTATCGCTCTTTGGTCTCTGTCTCCTGTTTTTCCACACAGTTTTTCTATCACTCTCTCTATTTCTCTCTCTCTCTCTCTTTCTCTCTTTCTCCATTCTCTCACTCTCTTTAATGCTCTCCCTCCCTCCCTCCCTCCCTCTCCATCTCTCTCTCTCTAACTTCCCTCTTTATCTGCTCTCTCACTCACAGTATACAAACACACTCTCTCTCACACTATAACTCCCACTCTTGCTCTACCTTTTTCCTATCCATCTTCCTTCCTTTCTCATTCTCTCTCTCTCTCGCTCGTACACTCTCTTCTCTTTATATTTCTCTCTCTCCCTCTATTGCTCCTCTGTATTGAATTTTACTTTGACTCTTACCCTCTCTCTCACTCTCTTTCTCTTTCTCACTCACTAATCTACCTCTGTTTCTCTCTTGTTGTTCCTTCCTCTCTC
>NW_018219409.1:0-1410 GCF_001263595.1 Phalaenopsis equestris | reverse complement strand
GTGGAGCAAGAGGGAACGAGTGAGAAAGAGAAATAAAGCGTGAGAGTGATATAAAAAGAAATAAGAGAGAGATAGAAAGGGAGAGGGAGTGAAAAAAGGAGAGGGAGAGAGAGGGAGGGAGGGAGACTAAGAAAAGAATAGAGGGGGAGAAAGTTGGGTGTGAGAAAGGGTGCAAAAGATTGAAAGAGATAGAGGGAGTGAGAGGGTCAAAGCAAGAGAGTGTGAGAGCGATGGAGAGAGAGGAAGAGAGTGGGAGTAGGTAGGGTGTGAGAGAGAGAGCAATAAGTATAGGGTGGGCGTGCAAAAGAGAGCAAGAGATAGAGCGAGATATATCAAAAGAGTGAGGGAGGCATAGGGAGATGAATCAAGAGAGATTGAGAAACGAGAGTTAGAGAGATAAATAAGATGGCAGGAGATAAGTATACATAGTGGGAGAGAGCGTGAAGAAAAGAGAGAGAGTGTGTGATAATGAGCGAAGAAAGAGAGTGGGTGATTAAGAAGAAAGAACAAGGGTAGAAGAGATTGAGAGAGGTGGAGAGAGATTAGGATAAGGAAAGAGGGAGGTGCAAAAAAGAGGGAAAGAAAAGAGCAACAGAGAGATAGAGAGAGTGAGAGGTAAGAGAGGGAGGCGAGAGAGAATGAAACTGATTTGAATAGAGAGACATAACTAGATTAATGTAGACTGAGAGAGAGGGTGAGAGGAAAAAGAGAGTGTGGGAGAAAAGGAGGGAGAATCTATGAGAAGATTGAGAGAATATTGAGAGGCAAGGAAAGGGATAGAGAGGGAGAGCAAGAGAAAGAGAGAGTAATAAGCAACGAGTGTGACAAAGATGGGGAGAGTGGGATAGAGCTAGAGATAGAATGGAAAGAAAACAAAGATTGAGCTAGAAAAGGAGGAAGAAATAGTGAGAGAGATGAGAGAGAGAAAGAGGGAGAGAGCTAGAGAGAGTGAGAAAAAATAGTGAGAGGGAAGAAGAGCTAGAGGGAGAGTGAGAAAACAAGAGAGAAAGAGAGATGAAGAGAAGGAGAGAGAAGGAGAGGAATGGTGAGAGAGGTAGAAAAAGAAGGGGGAAGAGTGAGTAATAGAGAAGGGAGAGAGGGAGAGAGTAAGAATAGAGAGAAGACATGGAGATCAGGAGTGATAGAGAGTGGGAAGAGTGGAAGAGAAAGAAAAAATAATTAAGGGGGAGAATAAGACAGCAAGAAAGAGTGGGGACGAGTGAGACAAACAGAGCGAGAGGAGCAAGAGATAAAAATAGGGAAGAGAGGGTGAGAGAATGGTTTACTGAATGAGAAAGGGTGAGATAGGATGACCAAGAGAGAGAGTGAGAATCAAAAGAATATGAGCACAATAAAGAGATTGACAGAGAGAGGGAAGATAGTGAGAGAAGAGAGAGCAAGAGGGAGTGA
>NW_018219408.1:12220-15039 GCF_001263595.1 Phalaenopsis equestris | reverse complement strand
TGACAACACAAGAAGTAACGAGGGTTTACTCTTCTAAAAATTATTCCGCAGCCTATCAGGCATTACTTTTGATTAGTATGTCGATTTGCCCAACGGATCAGTTAAGACATTCACTGAGTTTGAACAATTATTTCTGAAGAGGATTTCTGGAGCGCAACACCATATTTCTATATGAGAGCTCACGATGGAAAAGAAAAAGCCCAATGAGTCTTTGGTGGATTACATCTTGAGGTGGAGAAACCTTAGCATGAAGTGTGAACCTCAGCTACAGGAACATCATGCAATTGAGATTTTACTCAAAAGCATTCATGGGCCAGTATATTTCATGCTTAAGGGACTCACTATTAAATCCTTCGAGAAGCTACTCAGTAAAGCCAGCAGTCTTCAAGAAGAAATCAAACATAAGGATTCTATGGAGAAATCTAAGGCAACCAGAGTATTTGAAAAAAAGTCATGAATAGTAGCAACTATCGAGAAAGGAAAACACTTAATGAAGATATATGCAGAAGATCCTCGTCAATCTTCATCATAACATGCTTAGAAATTGAATAGCCAGTCCAACCAGTGACTGCCTCAAAGAGGATCATCTCGTACAGAGAATAAGATAATATCTTTGGCAGGGCAATAAAAAGTTGTGTACTCCTTCAAAGATGAAGCAACATCCAATATGTTCAGAAGTATGATGAAGAAACTTTAGTTCAGACTACTAGATCTAAAGAAACCTGAAGAGGTTGATAAGAAGGATGAGCCAAATTATTGACCATATCACAGATTACTTGTACACACTATAGAAGAATATTTTATCTTCAAGGATTGGCTTGAGAAGAATCTTAAAGAAGGAAATATAATGATCTCGAAGGAATATTTAAAAGAACATGAAAAGGGTTCCATAGATATGATTTTAGCTGAGCTAATCTCTATGATTGACCTGTATACTGGAAAAGATGGATGGAGTACTATCTGGAGCAAATCGTCCAAGAAAATATTGAACCAGTTCTAGTCCACTTCAAAAATAAGCCTTCGTTCAGAGTCTTTTGCCTGTCAAGCCCGAGATGAAGATTTCACCATGAGATTCATCATCGCCAAATAATTGCACTTAGCGAAGAGTGTAGTGCAATTATTCAGAAAAAGCTTCCTGAAAAATTAAAAGATCTTGGCAGTTTCACAATACCGTGTGCTATCAGTGAAAACTTTTATGGAAGAGCTTTATGTGACTTGGGAGTCGGCATTAATCCTATACCTCTATCAATTTTCAAAAGACTAGGATTAGGAGAAGTCTCATCTACTTCTATAACTCTTCAATTAGTAGATTGATTAGTTACATATCCTAAGGGAGTTATAGAAGATGTGTCAGTCAAAGTGGGAAAATTTCTCTTTCCTGTGGATTTCACTATTTTAGGTATGGAGGAAGATAAAGTAATACCTATTATTTTAAGGAGACCATTTTTAGCTACTGGAAAAGCTATGATAGATGTTCAAAAAGAAGAATTAACTATGAGAGTTAATGATCAAGAAGTGACTTTTAACATTGCAAAATCTATGAAAAACACTGTTGTTGAAAGAGATAATGAATGTTTTAGCATGGAAATTATTTAACATCTACTGAATGAACATTTTAAAGAACATTTTGAAGACAAAAAACATTTTGAAGAAGAAGAACATTTGGTAGAGAAGGAACAATCTGAAAAGAATGACGAAGTTATTTTGGACAAATTAGGAAATGAAAAAGTAGATTATGTTCAGGAAATATTTGAGATGTGGTATATTACGGAAAATACCGATAAAAATCTATTTCCTTCGATTATAAAACCACCTGAACTTCAGATGAAAATATTGTCTAGTCACTTGAAGTATGTATTTTTAGGAGACTCATTTACATTACCTGTAATTATAACTTCAAAATTAAATGATCTGCAAGAGAAAAAACTATTAGAAACATTAAAAAGATATAAGAAAGCTTTTGGTTGGACGTTAGCCAGTATTAAGGGAATCAGTCCTTCAATCTGTATGCACATAATTATATTAGATGAACAATATAAACAGAGTTGATCCACAAAGGAGATTAAATCCGATGATGAAAGAAGTAGTAAAGAAGGAAATTTTGAAATGGTTAGACACTGGAATTATATATCGTATTTCAGGTAGTGCGTGGGTAAGTTAAATTCATTGTGTTCCTAGGAAAGGAGGAGTAACTGTTGAAACAAAAGAAAATAATGAATTAATACCTATCAGACAAGTTACTGGGTGGTGTATTTGCATTGAATATAGAAAATTGAACACTGTCACCAGGAAAGATCACTTTCTTCTAACATTTTTAGACCAAATAGTAGATAGACTTGCTGGGCACAAATATTTTTTCTTTTTAGATGGATATACCGATTATCATCAAATTCCTATTGCTCCAGAGGATCAAGAGATGAACATTTACTAGTCCTTTTGGAACTTTTGCTTTTTGAAGGATGCTTTTCAGATTATGTAATGCACCTGCAGTATTCCAGAAATGTATGATGTCTATATTTAGTAAGTTAATTGATGATGGATTGGAAGTATTTATGGATGATTTCTCTGTATTTGGAACATCATTTGATGCATGCTTAAATTATCTTGAAAAGGCTTTGGAGTTATGCAAAAATACTAATTTACTTTTAAATTGGGAGAAATTTCAATTTCTGGTTGCAGGAGGAATTGTGTTAGGGCATAAAATTTTGGAAGATGGTATGGAAGCAGACCCTACAAAAATTCAAGTTATATTTAAACTAACACCTCCTACTAATGTAAGAGAGGTTAGGAGTTTTCTTGGACATGTTGGATTTTACAGG
>NW_018219408.1:10845-12152 GCF_001263595.1 Phalaenopsis equestris | reverse complement strand
AAAAATTAATCACAACCTCTATTATAGTTTCACCTAACTGGGAGAAACCATTTGAACTGATGTGTGATGCTAGTGATTTTGCAATTGGAGCTGTTCTTGGACAAAGGTATGAAAAGATTTTTAAAGTGATATACTACGCTAGTAAGACTCTTAATGATGCACAAATTAACTATATTGTTACTGAAAAAGGGTTACTAGCACTTGTGTATGCTTTAGATAAATTCAGATCTTATTTAGTTGGAACTAAATGTGTTGTGCACACTGATAACTCAATAATTAAATATCTGATGCAAAAGAAGGATGCTAAACCAAGGTTGATTAGATGGATACTTTTGATGCAAGAATTTTATCATGTGGTTATTGATAGAAAGGGAACTGATAATCAAATTGCTGATCATTTGTCAAGATTAGAAAATCAAGAATTATCCGACACTGACAATAAAATTACAGACAGTTTCCCTGATGAACAACTTTATAATATTAATGAGTGGAAAATACCATGGTATGTTGATATTGTTAATTATATTGTAAGTGATATTTTGCCACCTATGCTGACACCACAAAAACTTTGGGATGAGCCTTATTTATATAAACAATGTAAGGATCTTTTTATGAGGAGATGTGTACCTTATAAAGAAACTAAGCTAATCATTCAGAAATGTCATGATTTTGAATTTGGAGGACATTTTGGGATTGATAAAACTGCTTATAAAAAGTTGAGATCTTTAACGTTTGGGGATTAGATTTTATGGGACAATTTATTCCTTCGTTTGGGAACTTATATATATTAATTGCAGTGGACTACGTTTCTAAGTGGATTGAAGCACAAGCTTTACCTCGTTGTGATGCTAAAAGTGTTTCAAGATTTTTGATGAAAAATATTTTCACTAGATACGGAATACCTATATGATTATCACTGATGGAGGATCCCATTTTAGAAATAAATACATTCATAGATTGGCAGGAAAGTTTAATATTATTCATAGAATTTTTACTGCTTATCATCCTTAAACTAGTGGGCTAGCTGAAGTGTCTAATAGAGAAATCTCTAATAGAGAGATTAAATAAATACTTGAAAAGACTGTAAAACCTAGTAGAATAGATTGGTCCACTAGATTGGATACTACATTATGGGCTTAATGGACTGCTATAAAAACTCTTATTGGAATGACTCCTTATAGACTAATTTTTGGAAAGATTTGTCACTTACCAGTAGAATTGGAGCATAAAACATATTAGGCGATTAAAGAATTCAATTATAATTTGAAAGATGCTGGTAAGAAGAGATTGTTACAATTAAATGAATT
>NW_018219408.1:7540-10499 GCF_001263595.1 Phalaenopsis equestris | reverse complement strand
CAGGTCGGGCTGACGACGTTAAACCAAGCGCTTTTTGGGAGGCAACCCATATTTATCTTTACTTTATTCGCAATTATAGCAGTTTTTATTTGAGATTATTGCTAGTTTATGATAGTATTAAACTCTACTACTCTTTTTTACCCTTGAATTATCATAAAAGTTGGATCCTTGAAGAAAAATTGAAACGCATTCAGACCAGAGCATAACTGTGAAAATTTTCCCTTGGACGCCGACGGCGCCCTCGACGCCGTTGACGGTGGGATTTTCCCGAGCGACCAGATAAAATTAATACAGAAGCTCACCGACAGCGCCATCAACCCCGCAGACGGCGAGACCGGTGAATGGACGATTATGCGGGTTCAGATGGCATTTTTTTGCGGATTTTGAGCGCGAATAGTCTTTTTAAACTAAAAAATTGAGAATAGTCTTTTTAAACTCAAAAATTCGAATTCTAGTTCATATTTTCTCTCCAAAAATGAAGTGAAACTCTAACAATTTCATTCCTACGGCATCCAATTCCCTTGTTAATCCCAGAATGTAAGTTTTCAATCGACAAAAGTTTATTAGTGCGGAAGCGCAGTGAATCTTCAACAAGTTGCTCACGAAGAAAAGATTAATCAAAGAACGAGGATTCGTGAATCACAAATTGAATAATCCCATGATGGATATTGAAGAAATAATAGTGCGGTGAAAATAGGAAGTGTTGTGCTGCTGCTCTACTGCCGCCATGGTGGTTCCAGTGGTAAAAGAATTTTTTGCAAATTTACATGGAATCAACCAAAGAGTTGTTTATGTGCAAGGAAGATGGATCACTTTCACTCTTGCACGGATCAACGAATTATATATGATAGAGAATGTTCCTGTCTGCCACTATTCTAATTTTGATCCAACGAGAAACCAGATGAATGAGATTTACCAATATTTAACAGATGAAATTGACGACTGGGAAATAAGAGAAAATGGGTATGTTAGTTTTTCAGTAACACTTCTGAATCCCCTCTCAAAAATTTTGCACTTTTTCATTTTTACGAAACTGTTACCGACAATGAAGATCAATAAAGTTTCTAAAGAAAGTGCCATTTTGAATTACTGCATCCAAAGGGGACTGCTGATCGACATTGGATCTATAATTGTGAAGTCAGTTTTGGGCCTGATCGTTCACAGATCAACTTATGGGCTTGGACACCCCTCCACAATTTTCTCAATTTGCAGTCAATTCCAAGTGTCCTATGAAAATTGGAAAAATGTACTGCTACCTTGGAAGCCTTTAGATCCAACTGAAAGATCCTCATCATTTGAAAATGAAAATCCCCTGGCCATGATAGTTAATCAATCATCTCAGAATTTGCTGCCTGTTTAACCCTTAGTCCCTGATAAGTCTTTGGTGATCCTCCGAATCAAGAAATTGAAAAAGGAGGTACAAAATGTCTTGAATGTAATTAATAATATCTCCGATTTCTTCGATCATCTGAACTGGAGGATGAAGGAACATTTCAAACATTTTGGACATTTAGAAGATAATTTGATACAATTGATGAGGAGTATGAAATTAAATGACGAGGATTCTACTAAAGCATTTCCATTCCGACCCTTCTACAACCTCTTTGTTCATGTGCAATCAACGGGTGATCTTCGAGGAGAATCAAGTACCGAGTCTGGTAATTACTAGATTTATATTACTACCTATATGTCTATGTATTTTGATTTGAACTTTGTATTTGATTTTCTTTAGAGTTATGCTTATATATCTCTGTATAGTTGAGACTAAGCATAAAATGTTTCAGCATTTTGAGTGTTGTGGCTTGGATTGCGATGCTGAATTAATGTATTGAGGTTGAGAAAATACCAAACTTAGGTGTGTTATGTAACGTATATTGTACCCCTTGGAATTTATATATAAATGTGTTGTTTTGTGTTGTGAAAGTTTCTATGTGCTAAGTACATCATTTATTTATTTTAAATTTTATCTATAATGATTAAAGGGACATCATTTAGTTATTTAAAATATACGGAATTTGGACAAAATCAATAGAGCCCGCCTACAGAGCCATCGATACGCCCTCGACGAGGCCTACGGCGGGATTTTCCTGAGACTTAGGATTTAAATTCCAATTAAGTGCATCGACGGCGCCATCAACCCCACCGATGGCGAGCTCATAGAAAAAACCTTTAACCGTGATTTTGACAAGTCAACTGCCACTATTCATCATCCCCTTCCTCCTAAAAATGTCATTTTCGACCTAGGGCTTGAGAGATCTTAAATTAGGAGGCAATTTCAAGGCTTTCTGACACCGGATTTGATCATCTCTAGCTAAGAGCTTGCCTCCAAGCTAAAAATATTTGATTTCCACCATGAATTTCTCCAACATTGAGGAGATCCAAAAAATTTTGAGAATGTGTAGAAAATTTGGAAGGAGATTCATGGATCTTATTGCTGAAATCTTAGAATTACTATTAGAAGCCATGATTTACATATTCTAAGTAATTTGTGGAATTTTTCTATAATTTGATTAGATTAAAATGGCTCCACGACAAAAGAGAAAAATTGAGTTTGACGAGTCTCGTTTCGTCAATGTGATGGCTCAAACAAAATTTACTTTCATATTTAAAGGAAAGAAGTGCATACAAGATCGAGTTTTTGAAAGTCCGGGAGGAGAAATCAAACGAGTTATTACCGAGCAGAGGTGGGAAAACTTTTGTTACACCATTAATAAAGCTGATGCAAATGTTGTGAAGGAGTTGTACGCCAATGTGATTTATTCTGATGACGGAATCGTTCAAGTGCGTGGATTCCCTATTGAGTTTACTGTTGCCTGCATCAATACTTTTTATGAAGTCCCAGACTCTTACAGCTGCCAATATGAATCCTTTAGTACAATGGAAGGCGCCCTCAATGATGTGATCAACTTTCTCACTGATGGGAAAGGAACATGGAAGATAAAGCAACGAGAATGGGTAA
>NW_018219408.1:7086-7489 GCF_001263595.1 Phalaenopsis equestris | reverse complement strand
ACTTTGTTACCGACCTATCACCATAGTGAGGTAATTGGAGATAGAGCTATTCTGAATTTCTTTATTCAGAATAATTTCTTCAGAATATTAGAACTATAAATGTAGGGAGAATAATTTTTAAGAATATATTGACTACGGTAAGGAATGATACGAGTGGAGGTCTAGGACATCCTAGACTTATTTATGCAATTTGCAAACTTTCTGGAGTAGAATTTGGAGATGAAGAATGGGTTTATCCTATGAAACCCATTAGTAAGGCTAATTTGAAGACTTATGAATCCCATGAGAAATGGAGAACTGGAAGTAAAAGTCAAGAACCTTCTACTAGTAGAGATGTCCCCTCTACAAGTTATGACATTCACCTTCTAGTTCCACTGACCTCTCTGATTTGATGAATAAGTTG
>NW_018219408.1:0-6766 GCF_001263595.1 Phalaenopsis equestris | reverse complement strand
ATGTTTATGTATTTAGACTTTCATTTTGTGTACTTGGATAATTTTAAATTTTTATAAAGTTAGTGTCATAGTTAAATATGCATGTGTAGTTCAATAGATATTAAGTAGAATTGTGGATTGTAATGTGATTTTTATTTCGCATTTTAAAGTTTTAATTGTTTAGTATTGTGATTGTGTTAGGAAATGTTGTGCTTGTTTTAGCTTGATACTTATTTCAAAATTTCATTACCCAGAATTCCTCTAATGATTTATGTGTAGAAAGTTCCTAATATTACAGACCAAGTGAAGTAAAAATTTGAGAAGGCCTGCAGAAATTTCAGAATGATAAAGAAGCCTACAATATTTAAGTATGATTTATATTTATAGTATTTTCTTTCCACCTTTATTTCATATTTAAAAATTTAAGTTTGGGGGAGGGAAGAAAAAGATTAACTATTAGATGTCCTGTATTTCAATATTTTCAAAAATTATTTATATGATTTTATGTAGTGAATTTAATTCAGTTAACTATATTTTTATAACTATTTAAATATAATGGTAGATTTAAAGAAATATTTTTGTAATGAAAATTAATTTTGTAACTTAAGATATTTAGTATATGAGAATAAGATTAAAGTTAACTATTTAAAGTAAAAGAAACTATATTTTGAAGTATTAAGAATCTTGAAATTCATTTGAGAAGAAAAGATTGGGAATCAATGATGTAAAAACTATGAAATATTTATAAGGTAAATGAATGCTTTGAGTTTCAAATTTAGGAAAAGGAAAAACAATCCCTAAAATGAAAATATATATATATATATATATATATATACAAGATGTTGGCAGCTGAGGAGGAGGGTGCTTTGCTAGGGTTTCTGAAAGGATGAGGTTTGGTGGCTGCTGGCTGAAGGGGAACTCAGAGGTGGTTGCTTATGGAAGTTACTTCCTTGCTGGTTTCCCTTCTTGGTGGTGGTGGAGAACTTTTGTAAGTGTTGTTGGGTGTTACTGTTCCATATGTTTCCTCTCTGGCTGCTATATAGCTGCAGGAGTAACTTCCCCACTTTTCTGGTGCTGGGTGGGATTTCTCCTATTTCTGCTGCAGTTTCAGCCATGACTACACCTATTGATGTTGCTACTGACTCTCTTTGGACCAAGGCAACCTAAGCTGGGGTTGTTGGAAACTCTACTGATGTTCTACAGGATCTGGACCATTTGGTTTTCCCTCATGAATTTCATGATACTGTTGCAGGTAAAGGAAGTTGTCCTTGCATCCACCCACTTAGATCCAAGGAGGGAGAAACTATTGTGTTCTTCACAAACAGAGAGATAACCTCTCTAAAAGAAGAAGTAAAGTTTACTTTAATAGGGAAATTTCAGTTGGGACATCCAAAAATGGAGCTGGTTAGAAATTTCTTTGAATCTCTAAAATTTATTAGAAATTGGAAGATAGGGCAGTTGGATGGGAGGCACCTGCTAATCCAATTAGCTGTTGAAGAAGATTATGCAAGACGTTTTGCAAAGCAATCAATAATTATTGCTGGAGCTACTATGAAAATTGTTAATTAGACTCCTGACTTTGATCCAAGTAAAGAACCACCTATGGTTCCTATTTGGTACAAGTTTTCGGGTCTTCCACTTCCTTTCTTCAAGCTGAATGCATTATTTAACATAGTGTGAGCTCTGGGTACACCTTTGAAAGTGGATGCACCCACTTATAACAAAGCCAAGCCAGCACTAGCCAGAATACAAGTGGAAAGAGACATCACCCTCCCTGATTTGAAAAGAATATGGATTGGCTCAGATACCGATGGTTTTTTGCAGAACATTGTCCTTGAACCAAAACCATATTATTGCCAACATTGTAGAATGTTTGGCCATACAGTGGAAAGATGCTACAGATTACATCCACCAATTAAAAGAAATGCTGGCAAGGATCATATGGAAATAAGAAACATCTTACTGCAAACCATAGAAAACATTGCTGAAGAATCACATCTGCATAACAGGAAGGATCACACTCAAAGAACTGAGGAAATACCCCCAACCGCTAAGGAAAACTCTTCATCAAAGGATCCTTTAGATGAGCCAGCAGAAGGCTCCCCTACAAACAGAAACACAGGGACTTCCCCAATCAATATTGTTAGAAAATAAATCCAAGAAATTACTATAATCACTCCCTCACCTTCACCTCATGAGGAAGGACATTCATGGCAAGGCACCTGAGGATCATGTTATTGCTGGTATTCAAAAGGCAATTGAAGATGATTGGCAGGTACAAATAGCTAGAAGGAAAAGAAAACAAGTAAATTAAGTACAGAAACTACAGTAGGGAAGATTAAAATAGGTTGAGAGTGAAGACAGTACTAAGATTGGTTCTCCCCAGCATCGTAGAGGTAGAACCAGATCAAGTTCACAGCCATCCCTACAAATCCATCCAACAAATGATTAATTTTCTTTTTCTGGAACATTAGGGGAATTGCCAATCCCCTCTCTCTTAAAAGAGTTTTACATTTAAATCATAAATATAAATCTTGCTGTATTGTGATTCTTGAGCCTATGGTTCACAAAAACCATCAAAAGCTTATCAAGAAATTCCCTGAATTCATTAACTTTTCATTAACTTTGCCAATACCAATAATAAAATCTGGATTTTATGTAGAAAAGAAATCAGATGGAACATCATTGTTAATCATCAACAATTTGTCCATTTGAAGTTTAACATAAATGGCCATGTGGGCTATGCTACTTTCACTTATGTAGGCTATAATAAGGAAGCTAGAAAAGAGTTGTGGAGTTGCTTGTTGAATATCAGTCAGCTAATGAATTCCCCCTGAATTGTGGGGGGAAATTTTAACTGCATTGCCTCTCTTGCTGAAAAAATTGGGGGTAGAGCTCCTAACCTTACTAAAATGAATACTTTCACTGATAATATCTAAAGGGCTTGGTTGTTTGATTTGGGCTTTAAAGGTCTTGCTTTTACTTGGAAGAGGGGTAAAATATGGGAAAGAATTGATAGATGTTTGGTCAATGACAGACGATATAACCACTTCCTTTTCACTTTTGTTACCCATCTGAGCCTTGTTGGTTCTGACCACAGACCTATCCTTATCAGCATCACCTCCTCAGAAAACATATCTTCCCCTTTCCCATTTAGATATCTGAACATGTGGTCTTCTCATCCTTCTTACAACTCTTACATTGCCAACCTCTGGAATGGGATTTCACACACTGATCATCTTATCAAACTCAACTTATTACATATTAAAACTGCTAAAGCTCTGAGGGGATTTTTTCGAATGTCCTCACCAATGTACAGGAACTTGAGGACGAAGTCTTAAAATTAGAGCAACTTGAACAGGAGGGCTTAACTGAGGAAAAAGAACTGCTAACTGCTTAAAATAAACTTCTTACTACTATTGATTACCAAGACAAATATCTTAAGCAAAATGCTGCTATGAATCACTTCAAGGAGGTCAGCTATGACTATCTTCAAGGAGGGGGACAAAAAAACCAAATTCTATCATGCTTACATAAAGTACAAAAGGAAATGTAATACTATTCAAGCTATTGAGACTGTTGAGGGGAATTGGCTCCATGAGAATGCTGAAATAGCTAATGATGCTGTAAACTATTTCAAAAATCTATTGAATCAAGAGAACAATCTCAGAAGCCCTATTGATCTAGACTATTTCATTGTTGAGAAAGATTGGCTGACAACCCTGATGAAGGGGAGATTTGGAAGGCTATTAACTTTATTGATAGTAGCAAAGCAGCTGGTCCCGATAGTTTCACAGCTGAGTTTTACAAGAAATCTTGGGACATTATTAAACCTGAGGTGATTGCTGCTGTGGCTAGTTTTTTCCAAGGAAATAATCCCCCACAGTATTTCAGTGCTTCTACTTTTGTACTGATCCCCAAATCTGAGATTCAGACTACCTAGAATCACTTCGAACCTATTTGTCTAGCCACTGTAATTAGCAAAGTGATAAGCAAAATCATTGTCAATAGACTCCAACCTCATCTTGAACACATCATTAAACCTTGAACACAGCATTAAACCAAATCGGACAACATTTGTGAAGGGGAGAACTATTATTGACAACACTCTCTTGGCACAGGAACTTCTGAATGATCTGAATAAGACCTGTAGAGGTGGTAATTTGATATACAAATTTGATTTGAAGAAAGCTAAGCTTATGATACTATCAGTTGGGGATTCATTATGGATGTTCTTACTGCTAGAGGTTTTAACCCTGACTTCTGTCAGCTGATACATAGATGGCTTCACAATAATAATCATTCTAGCTCATTAAAGGCAAAGGCTGGGGGTCTTTTACTGCACCCACAGGTTTGAAGCAAGGGGACCCCATATCTCCCACTATGTTTATTATTGCAATTGACTATTTATCTAGAATGTTGGATGATTCTCTTCTAAGCCATAACTATACTATCTATCATCATAGATCCAACTTTGCAATCACCCACTTGATCTATGCTGATAATATAATGGTTTTCTCTAGAGCTCATAAAAATGCTGTAAGGAAAGTGTATTCGACTCTTCAAAAGTTCTAAACACACTCTGGTATGTGTTTCAGTCCAGAGAAGTGCCTGTTGATTTTCAATAAACATGCAAATCCAAATTGTAAAAAAGGGGCTTCTAGTTATACTGGCTTCTCAAACTCTCAGCTTCCTGTCAAGATTTTTGGGACCATGGTTCTCACTGGAAAAACCACGCAAATTCAGTTTGAAGAGGTCATAAATAAGATCACTACCTACCTACCTTAATGGGTGGACTCATTCCTTCTTTTTAAATAGGGGCAGAATCACACTACTGAAAAGCATTCTAACTACTTTTCTCTCTTATATCCTACAGATGACTAATATCAATAAAACACCTAGATTCAGCTTGAAAGGGCATTTAACAAATTTCTATGGTTTGGACAGAGGCAACAGATGCATTGGGCTTCTTGGCAAAAAGTAGCTAAGCCTCAACTGGCTGGGGGAATTGATTTCAAGGGTATTTATTAATCAGCTCTTCCTAATCAACTTATGCAAACTTTGGATTAAGTTCAGAGCTTAGAATTCTCTGTGAGCTCTTTTCATGAAGGGAAAATATTGTAGAGATCAGCATCCCACACTTGTTGAAAGAAAGATGGGGGATTCCAAAATTTGGGGAAAGATGCTAAATATAAGACATACTGCTGAAAACGTGTTCATTTGGGATTTGGGGAATGAAGACATAAATTTCTGGCTTGATAATTGGTGCCCTAAAGATTGGTTGCCCCTTATCTGTAGCACCCCTAACCCTGACCTCAAGGTGGTTGACTGTTGGGTAGATGATGATTGGATTTTACTTAAACTTTCAGAAATTCTCCATGCCAATTCTATAGCAAAAATTGTCAGCATCAACATTAACAGAAGAAAGCTAGATAAAATTGTTTGGCATTCTTTCTCAAATCAAAGCCTTACCAAAGCCATCTACTCTAAAATTTTCCAATGGGAACACCTATCCTGGAGCAAAATTTTTTGGAGCAATTTTCTGTCCCCCTCCATGTCCTTTTTCTGTTGGAGGCTCTTTAACAATCTCCTCCCTACTGATGATATTCTTAAACTAAAGGGTCTAAGGGGGCCTTCTATTTGTAGGTTCTATTTTCAGGAGGAGGAATCATTGCCTCATCTTTACTTTGAATGCAACTTTGTACAGCTTGTCTGGCACCAACTGCTAGCCCACTTGAACATTGATAAAAATCTCTTTACTTGGGATAATATCACCACTTTCTAGCAGACTTGGAATAAGAGAAACTATGCTCCAATACCTCTCATTGTTGCATGGTTTACTTGGATGGACAAAAATAAGGTTAAGTTTGAAGAAGGTATACCAAAAATTGAGTAGATTGTCAGAAATAGATTTTCCTATGTTCACAAGATGATTAAGTTTAGAAGATTTCCTAACATCTCTAACTCTTACTCTTTGGGACACCCAGACAAGATGTATGTTCATAGGTTTTTCTGGAAACCTCCTGGTTACCACACAATAAAGGTAAATACTGATGGAAGCTTCAATAAGTTAGGAGCAGGTGTTGGGGGTGTCTACAGAAATCACTTAGGGAAATGCTTATTATACTTCCACATCCCCATTTTGGCTGTTGATGCTGTTGAAACTGAATTAGTGGTTGTCTATTGGGCTTTAAAAATTGCCAAAATGTCTAGCTGGTACAACTTATGGATAAAAGTGGATTCTACTGCTGTAATCAAGATACTGAAGGATAAGGAGCTTACACCCTAGCACCTTACTTATTGGACCAACAAGATTAGAGAAATATCTTCACAGTTAAAAGCACAATATACTTTTATCTATAGAGAGGGCAACCAGCCTGCAAATTGGCTTGCCAGACAAGGTTACAACTTAAAGGAGTTCTCTGTTGCTGTCTCCCCTTCCCCCACCCTTCAGTTTTTACTGCAGGGTGACAGGATTGAGGTCCCACTTTTTAGAGTTGTTAACCAAGATCTTAAGTGACTCTTTATTCCCTGCTATGGTTTTCTTTTCCCCCTCTTTATCCTCAGTTTTTGCACTCCATGTTAGCTGGGGTCAATTTCTTGGCAAACTTTTGTTAGTGTAGCTTTTTTGGGAGGAGTGATGATTCCTGTATTGAATTTAAAAGTCTCCAGCTATTTTTTCTTCCTTGTAACCCCCTCTTTAATCAACATGTAGGGAGACAAAAGCTTCTCCTTGTGGAAATAAAAAAAAAATATATATATATAAAAATTAAATGTCCCTCCAAAG
>NW_018219407.1:3828-6010 GCF_001263595.1 Phalaenopsis equestris | reverse complement strand
AATCGACATGAAGAAATCATTAAAGTTCAAAATTTTTCTGGACTCTGAAGAAGAAAAAAAAATAAAAGAGAACTTTAATAATTTCAAAGGAACCACAATTCAAGATATCTCTTGAAAAAGAAGATAAAGAAAAATAATTTGAGTCCATGTATGAATGAATCAATCAGTATATACATGTCATGACCCTAACCCCAATTTCTCCATAAAAAATTGAGAATTTAGTGGTTAAAGAAGTATATGGTGAAGATGGAACACCTATAATTTTTTTACTTGGTTCTACTTCTTCTAGTTCTAAGACAAATGTAAAACTTGAAGAAGAAACTCTTATGTAATCAATGAAAATACCTTTTGAACTTTATTCTCCACGTGTTCAAAAACTTATTCAAAATGGTTTAATATCTAAGCAATATACATTAGATCAATCTTATCATTTTGAACAACTATGGAATAACATCAAATAAAACCATAACTTTAAAGAAGGCATTGAGTTTGGTACCATAGAACCTCTTGATAACACAAAGTTTTGCCTAATTGACATTGAAAAACCTGATTCTCAGCAAACATCTGATCTTGCAATCGAAGATGCGCCGTCAAATTTTGAAGAAGACATTAAATTGATTGTGGATGAACTAAAAGAAATAAATTTAGGAACAAAAGAACATTTGAAACTGAAATTTATTAGTTCATTCCTTAACGACATTGAATCAAATGAAATAATTCATATATTGATAAAATACAAAGATTTCTTTTCTTGGAGTTACAACAAAATGCCTGGACTCACTCCAAAAGTCATAGTCCATAAAATTGGATTGGACCAAATTGTGATTCTTGTTAAACAATCTCCAAGACAGATGTGTGTTGAAATCAAGCAACAGGTCATTGATGTGCCCCTAGTGTGTGTTGTTTTTCTGTGTGTTTTATGTCAATTTAAATCCCTAACAATAGTACCAAAAATTGGACCCGTCTCTAAATTTATGCAATAATTTTGCTTCCAAAAATATGGTCAAAATTTTGTCCCAATTTATATTAAGTATTTAATGTGCAAAATAAAAATGTTATATAAAATATATAAAATAGTTCACACACTAGTAGTTCTACGCAAGTGCACGTATCACTTCAAGTAATATGGGGATTTCTTTAAAAATTCCAGTATCGATCCCACAGAGAAGCACAGTAAGAAATCTCTTAGGCTATTCTAGTCTACTACTATCAATTCCTAGTTTTGTAAGATGGAAATTCTTATGATATTAACTTAAATCACAATATTAAAACTATAATAATTAAATTAAGAAAGAAAATTTAAAATAGGTTTAATGAATGCTAACAGAAATATAACTAAAAGGACAAAGTTTGCTAAACTAATTTCTAAACTTCAAAGTTAAATTTTCTAAGACTAAACAACGTTTTGTGAAGAGGAGTTCAAATTTAAGAAAACATCATTTCCCTTTACAATAAGTAAATGGATTGTAAAGAAATTAAAATCATTTAAAAATATATAAAAATTATTTTGTGTCAAATAGGAGCAATTCTATTCCTTACCCTCTTCCAAGTGCATATATAACATTGACTAATATAGAGTTTGGCCCCTAATTCCGTGGTTAGGCTGGGAGGATACTGATACACCTAAAATATATAGTATTTTTAGACCCATTTTTATACTTATTTTTGAGATATTGCGCTTTAATGGAAGGTATTTTTGTGTTTTTCTTGTAGATACAAGTAAAAATAAAAAAAAATGCTTAGAGTGAAAAAGGATCAAATTTGGAGCAAAAAAGTGAAAAATTGTGCAAAAAAGTTTTGGCGCCTAAGAGTCAGATCCGACACTTAAGCGTCAGTTATACAGAGAAGGCCGCGCCTAAGCGCCGAGACCCCATGCTTAAGCGCCAATGGTAGTTACTAGACGAGTAAAATCAGTTTTCACAAATTTTGAAGAAGTTTTTGAGGCACCCATTGACTTAATAGGTGGTTGTAACCACCATGGATGAAAATTATCATGAAAAGATGCATCTCTTGGGCAAATACATCAAATCAAGACACATATTGAAGAGATCCCAAGGTACCTCTTGGAAAACTATAAAAGAAAGAAGAGTGGACTTCGAAAAGAGTCTTGAAAAGGTCTAAAAAAGTGTGAGTCCTGAAAATATTGACAAGTTTTGAAAGTTCTTTTCTTGGGAGTTAGTTC
>NW_018219407.1:0-1285 GCF_001263595.1 Phalaenopsis equestris | reverse complement strand
ATCAATGATAATACACAATTTAAGGATAAGAAGTTGTCTATAGAAGAAGTGGTGTTACAAATAGGTAATCAATTACAAAGTCAAGAAGCTACAATTAGAAATATCGAGAATCAACTTAGGCAAATTGCAAGTTCATTAAGCAATAGATCCCAAGGAAAAGTTCCTAGTAATATTGAATCAAATCTAAAAGACCAGAATAAAGAGCAAGTTAAAGCCGTGCAACTTAGAAGTGGAAGAGAGTTGGAAGGTAGGGTTCAAAAAAAGATTGAAGTAGAGAGAGAAGAAATTGAGGAATCAAAAGAGGACACTCTGAAAGATTCTCAGAGTCTTCGACATTGATTTACCTATTTCTCCACCAAAAATTGATTTAGAAAAACCACCACCTCCATTTCCTCAGAGTCTTCAACAACAGAAGTTGGATAAGTAATTTTCAAAATTTCTGGAAATATTTAAGAAGCTTATAATCAATATTCCATTTGTTGAAGCCTTAAAACAAATGTCAAGCTATGTAAAGTTTATGAAGGATATTCTCAACAGAAAAAGGAAGTTTGAAGATAATGAGACTATTGCACTTAGTGGGGAGTGCAGTGCTATAATTTTGAAGAAACTTCCTGAAAAGCTTAAAGACCCTGGTAGCTTTACAATTTTATGTACAATATGAGACAAATTTAATGAGAAAGCTTTATGTGATTTAGGTGCAAGCATTAACCTTATGTCATTTTCAATATTTAAAAGATTGGGATTAGGAGAAACAACCCTTACTACTGTAACTCTATAGTTAGAAGATCGTTCAATAACATATCCTAAAGGAGTTATAGAAGATGTCTTAGTGAAAGTTGATCAATTTTTTTTCCTAATGATTTCATTGTGCTAGATATGGAGGAACATAAGGAGATACCTATCATTTTGGGGAGACCTTTCCTAGCCCCATGAAGAGCAATGATAGATGTGTAGAAAGGGGAATTAACAATGCTCGTCAATGATAAAACTGTTACCTTTAACATTTCAAAATCAATGAAATACCCTGCAAAAGGTAAAGATGATGAATGCTATAGAATGGATGTTATAAGATATCTGAGCGAATACCATTTCAAGACTATTTATGAAGAGAAATCTAAAGAAAAAGATTTGGAACACGAGCAAGAAGAGAAATTAGATCAATGTGTAAACCTTTTAAGGAAGATTCAAGTTATGTTCAAGAAAGGTTTGAAATTTTGGACATGATAGACAAAGGCAAGTTATTTTGTTCTTCTATTGAAAAACCTTCAGAACTTGAGTTTAAATT
>NW_018219406.1:0-19124 GCF_001263595.1 Phalaenopsis equestris | reverse complement strand
CAAAGGGGAAAACACCACACTCATTTGAAGTGAGTTGGAAACTCTAATTCGGACCCATACGGGGCGCTCAACCGAATAAGTGTGTCAAGGAAAGAAGCACAACTTTCCCACACAAAAGAGGTATCAATCGAACTTGACATCGGTCATTCGAGACATGTAAGAAGGGTTGGGCAAAATAGAGTGTACCAACCAACTGGTGTCTAGCCATAAAGCACAAACTAAAACATATCCCACAAGAGGGAATACATCACACTCATCTAAAGTGAGCAAAATAAGCATATCCATTGAAGGGTGCTCAGTTCGGACTCTATGTAGAACGGGTAACCGAATAAAAATGCTAGGAAAGGGCATGACTTTCCTGCAATAAGACAAATATCAATCGAAATTGACTTCCGTCAATTGGAGATATTGCAAAAGGTTAGCTATTGCATCATTTGCTAACCATGGAAGCTTAGTTATGAAGCTGAGCTTCAATCTTCTAAAAAAGAGGGCATCTCACCGCTCAGTTATGATGGGTGGGACACGATCATTCGGACACGCTCGAAGCGAGGGACTGAAAAGAGAGGATAAGAGAAGTACTTGGCTTCTCTTACACTGATTACTGGTTGCGCCAGGTATAAGCCACCCGTAGGACTTCCACTTTGCCTGTTTAACAATTCAGAAATCAGTTTTAAGAGACGCTCAAGACTTCTCTTATGTGCAATGAAGAACAAAAAAGGTGGGTGTACGATATGTCGTACAACATGTCCACAAAGAAGGCTAGTCGACTTCCAAAGGAAGGACTACCGGGACACTAGGGTCAACGCATGAGGAGTAAAAAAATGGTGGGCATAATCCTAGCCCGAAAGACAAGTCAACTTCCAAAGGAATGACTGTCGAACCCATAGGGTTGACACATAAAATGTAGAAGAAGGTGGGTGTACACTATGTTGTACAACATGCCCACTGAGCTACTACATCCTTTCATGCCATCATATTTTTATTGACATATATATATTTTTTATCTCCTGCATAAGCCATGATCAAGAATGATACATACCAAATCAAACTGGTATGAGGAGCTCTCACGCAGGCATCTTAGATTCATGATCAGCTATACCATGCAAAACATGATGTTTGCAAAATTCAGGTCCAGGTGGGATTTTCCTTAAGTACTCTTCGATAGCCCCTTTCCTTTAATGATTCTCACCCTTAGCCTAATAGGCCTCGTCATTCGTATCCAGGTGTCAAAGAAATATTTTTATTTTGGAGATGTCCTTAAATCAATTACTGATTTATCAGTCATCCCAATGTCACTTAACAATTCTCTGAACCTCAAGTTTCTAAGGATCTTATCAGGAGAATTTTGAAATCAAAAAGTTCTTTATATTGAAACTTTTGATTTCCGGCTCACCTCAAGCTTCTTCTCAGGAGTGTTGGCCAAATTTCACTTTTTAAGGCCTTTTTGCACTTTTTTTATTTTCCCTGAGAATTACTATATCTGGTAGAGCTTCTTTTGTAATAAAGTAATTTGTTTTGACTCAAAATTCTCCTGAATAAAGATTCTTAGAATTTCATGATCCATTACTTGTTAAGCTTCCATTGGTCTAGCTGAATGGAAAAGTAAGAAATCTAAATAGTCTCTGAAACTACTAACATCTCAATGACACCCATCTAGTCATTCTGAGGTATTCTCAGGACTTAGGTGAAAGTTCATTAAAAGAAGGGATTCAGTCATCGTAACTTAATTTGAATCCACTAAACCGTGAGGATTTGCAAATCCTAAGAAGGTGCATACATGGTTTGGTCCAAGTTTATCCTCAGGATCTATCCTAGTTTCAACCTCAAGAATTATCAAAAGAGAACTTAGGACAAGATCAACTAAGGGGCGTGATTCCTTTTTGGAACCATCTCAATGACCTCCAAAAATTGGAGTCAGAGCATCAAGTGATGCAGGGGTATGTCAGTCAGATAAGTAGAGAGGTCTAACCGACAATGTCAGATATCGAGGTACCCCGACGAGTCATAGACTGATTGTAGAGATAGAATGCTCTGATCAGTTCAACATGACTATCTAAAAATCAACCAAGAAACAAAATATCCATAAAGTTGGATATAGGAGATGGATCAATCAAGCAATGATGATTTCTCACCAAGAACAGACTAGAAAGTCAACAATGTTCTTAAAAAAAGGTGTGGCACCATATCCTAGTCAGGTTCAGGGCAGACTGACTAGATCAAATGCTAGACAAATAGAGTTGTCTTAGCAACAAAATGCTCTTATCAAGAGCCTAGCCAAAAGGCAAACAGACTCAAATCGAATGAAACACTCTCAAATAATCTGGGAGATGTGTATCTCAGGTAAACAAAGATCGATCAAGACTAATAAGGTGGTCTAATCGATACAACATGTCATCAACAAGAGAGTTTGGGGTGCCCCCCAATTGGAGTATATAACATCCATACTAGCCTTGCATAATAAGTGAAAAAAGGTAAGATAAAGCACTCTTCAAAGCAAATGCAAGTAAACCCCTCACCGTCAAATGTAGAAAGTCATTCTACATGCAACATCGGGATATAAAGAGGCGTGGTGGCAAGAATTTGCCTAAACCACTAAGTATTCACCGAAGTAGAGCAATCAACCTCTGTTCTCAAATAAGGTGAGAATCGATGGGGGTACACCCAGGACCTCCCTTTATCAAAATAGGAAAATTTTATCTTTATCGATGAAAAGAAAGCCATACATTTTCCTTATAGCTCATGAAAAGAGTAGGCACATCAAATGTGGGCAAAAGCCACTCCAACATGATCATAGTAATACCTGGCACAACATCTAGTACAGTGGCACTAAGTACAGCACCAGGGTCCCATGCAACACCTCGGCGGTTCTCATGGACTGCACAACATATATCAAATATTCCGGCCTCGTAACGAACCGATAGGCAAACCTCAGTCTCCTACTACGAGGGCCTATAGGACAAGATGAATAAAAAAATTTGCTCAGACATCTGGAGGATCCAGGTAAGGAACTTCTTTCAAAGAAAAGGACCCAGTCCTCGTAGAGGGGAAATTGCTCCAATAATCTTCTTGGAAAGGAGATCTGTAATGGAGTCATTAATATGGGTCGTAGAATTAGAGCAATCTACGTCCTGAGGAAAGGGAACCCTCAAAACTATCATGGTTTGGGTATAATTCACACAACTACACAAAACAACAGTGTGATTCTCAGCCAAGAGAGTGTCAAATTTCCCATCAACTGGAACCACAACAGGTAAATAGACATATGTCTAAGTCCGCTACAATAATTGCAGCAATCTGTTCCTATTCCTCTGGATGCCCTTGCCCAATGTAAGTACGGGTGAGACCTCAAAGAAATCCGGAATAACGAAAGCTGGGACGGTCGTCAAACCAGCAAAAATATTTCCCCTTAAAGAGGATGTTGCTCCTACAATCTTCTAATTCAGAGAACTCGTGGTAGCAACAATAACACGGACTGTAATGTGAGAATAACCTGCATTTCGAGGAAGAAACAATTCCCACATAATCCTGGCTAGAACATAGTCCACATTGTCAGACATAGGAGAAAAATGATTCTCAGCTGACGGGATTTGAGCATCATCCCGTGTCGGAACCGAAAGGAGTCATGGCGGGGACATGGTCCACACTGCCAGAGGACAAAAAGGGTGATTCTCAGCCGACGGGACACAAGCATGATCCTGGGCCGGAACCAAAGAGAGTCATGGCGGGACATACCACACCGCCAAAGGACAATGCCGTAAACAAGTAACTCTAGCTCTCTTAGTGCAACATCCGCGGATGGACATCCTCAAAACACGAAAGGACTACAAGAGAGGCCGAGAAAATAAGAAAGAGCGTTGTAGCGCATCGCCATCTGATACTAGTCTCTTCCTCGAAGGAAAAGTAGCACTGATACGAGCTACTGTAACAAAAAGAGTGTCACATGCACAACTCCTCCTTTTCAAAGGAGGGCACACAACAAACATCTGGTGGGGATGTAGTCCACACAACCAGGGACAGTAGCAAAATGACTCACAATTCGGGGGCCAAAAGCACCTCCTAAACTGGAATCAGGATAGTTATATATAAACATGAAGCAGAACATGCTACTAAATTTGTAGCAATCTATTCCTAGTCCTCCTGGCCTTCCTGCCTAATCAAGGGACAGGTGGAACCTCAGGGGAATAGGAACAGAAATAGAGAATCGGGACTGAAGTCAGACCGGCGACAGTAGTGACAAACCTACTGCTAGTAAAATACTCACCTACCTATGACAAGGAGATCAGTGAAAACACAGAGGTACGAGTCTGGAAAAGACCGTCAGATGCTACGGCGCGTCACTATCGAGAACCACTCCATTTTTTGCAAAAGAAGCGGGCGCAACACGAGCCACTGCAGCAAAGACAACTCAATATGCATGACTCCCCTTTTAAGGGGGAGAGCACAGAGTAAATGACTGAAAGGGCGTATAAACAACTCAATAAATACGTCTCCCCTTTAAAGGGGGAGGGCACAGAGCGAACACCTCAGAGGGCGTAGGATCGCGTAAGGTAATCCCACATGGGTGCTCGAAGGAACTGAAGGTTATGACACCCTCAGGAGCACAGAAAGCGCTCTGGGAGAAGGGAAAGGGTTCCCCCGGCGGTAGCGATCATATCCATCTTCCTGCTCTTCCGCACTAGCGGGAAAAAAAGGGACAATGATCGGAAACTAAAAAAGGTTATGAAATCAATCAAAAAAAAAAAAAAAATACAACGACATCGATGCATACGATAATGCAGCAACCGAACTGTCAAGGGTGAGAAAGGGACAGAATGCATCGAGTTGCTACCCCTAGCAACTGACACATGGACTGAAAACCAAGGTCTCACAAAAGGCTCAACTATGACTCGAAGGAAGAGAACCAGGTCACGATAATATGAGCGAAACTCCTAGTATGGAGAGAGGCTATAACCCCAAAAAAACGAAACTCCAAGTATGGAGAGAGAGACTCTTCCCCAGCGGAGTCGCCAGATTTGTTTCCGTTCATTTTTTCTCTTTTTTTATTTTAAAAGGAGTCGTCAGCTTGTCAATCATCGTATACTTGCCCCATTCAAATAAATCTCCCTCCCGAATCATATGAATGATAGATTTGTTTTGGCGTTTCGCACATGCGGAACCAGAGATAAGTCACCTTAAACCAATATCCGCGAAACCAGCTTGTCCCAAACAAGATCGGGTAGAGGCACCTTAAACCAATATCCGCGAAAGAAGTATCTACATAGACTAAAATAATACACCTAATATGTTATGAGTTCCTTAAACCAATATCATGCGGAACCAGCTTGTCCCAAACAAGATCGGGTAGAGGCACCTTAAACCAATATCCGCGAAAGAAGTATCTACATAGACTACCCAAAACCAGAGATTCGAGATTCTGGGTTCGATCCCCAGCGGTTCGATCCCCAGCGGAGTCGCCAGCTTGTCAATCGTCGTATACTTCCCCCATTCGAATAAATCTCCCTCCCGAACCATATGAATGATTTGAAGTGTGAAAAAACTTGAGTATTCAACTCGAATGAAATATTCATGGCGCTAGAGCTTGAATTGCATCTCGAATATTTGCGGGTTTTGGTTGATGAATGAAATTTTTTTATGGATTGTATATGTATTGACTACAGTAATATGAACTTCTACTTATTTCGTTTTTTTATTTTTATCTTTTGAACTTTTAATCATGTATTTTTTTTAATATGTTTGAATCTTCTACATATGTGGTCTTCTATTTTTAAATGTACCTGTTAGTAGTTGAAACTTTATTTATAAGTTGCGTATTATATGTTATGAACGTCAACAATTTATATTTGAAGTTTAATTGATTGGTAGTGTTGTACGCATTTCTTATTATGCACTCATACTGTTTACATTTTAAATCATTTAGGATGGATCTACTGCGTGATTGTCGTAGGAGAATGACATTTGCTACAGCTATTGCGATATTTTTGTTGGATTATTAGTCGATACTTTTCTAAAGGCATACAGTCTCTTGTTAGCTTAGCAGCTCAAATAATTAAACCATAGCATCTATCGTTTGCTAGCACTCCAGGACAAATTGCCAACGATCCTCGATACATGCATATTTCAAGGTAACTATGAGTGCTTTTATTTTATTACATGCCAAACTTTCATAATATTATTACTCTCTAACAGACAATTAAACATAACTGTATTGGTGCAATTGACGGTACCCACGTTGATGCCCGACTACCCAACCACGAGAAGGTTGCATACATCGGTCTGAGTGGTTCAACAATTCAGAATGTCATGACTGTATGCAACTTCAACATATGTTTTACTTTTGTGATGACGGACTGGGAAGGGAGTGCACATGACAGTCGGATTTTCTCCTTTGCCACTAAGAATAGATCGCAGTGTTTCCCTCACCCCCCATCAGGTTAATTTTGCTTGAGCAATTTGTATATCTGAGTAGGTAATATTTTTTTTATTAACAGTGTTTTTCGTATCAGGAAAATATTATCTAGTTGATGTCGGATATCCTATGCAAAGGGGATACCTGAAACCCTATCCTGACACAAGATACCATCTTCCTGATTTCGAGCGAGCAAGTGGCACTGTCCGTGACAGAAAGGAAATGTTTAATAAACGTCACTCATCTTTACGCGGGGTAATTGAAAGAACATTTGGAGTTTGGAAGAGGAAATGAGTCATCCTACATGATATGTCGTTGTATCATTTTCAAAAGCAGGTGCACATTGTGGTTGCAACAATGGCAGTACATAACTTCATCCAAATACATTCCTCACGATCAGATACAGACTTCAATATGGCTGACAATGATGAACTGAATGTCTTCGAGCAACCTCCAGGAATTGTGGGCGGGCATTCATTACCTGAGGATGATATACTCTAATGAATTTGTAGATCATGATGGTGAAGATTTGGCTGATATGATTGCTTTAAGGGAGTCTATCACATATGCTATCTGTGGTTGCTGATCTACCGAGTTTTTCCTTAAAAAGATTATAGGTTGATATTCATATGCATTTAGTTTTGTTTTTTTTTAATATCTTGAGCTGACATTTGGTTCTTTTATTTTTTTCGAAGTTACACTAACATGACTTCTATAATATCAGTTACAGACAGATGTATTTTGTGTTATTGTGGACTACTATCTCCGTTGCTCACGTCACGTCAGCCTCATAACTTTGGGAGGCAGTTCTATGGTTTTGCCTTCGGTGGGCTGATAGTCCCACATATTATACTACCAGCAGTCATGACAACAATCATGGGAATCCAGTGTTTTCCGAGGTTGATAGTGCAGCTGAGAAGAGGCGTACTCAGAGTTTGAAATTAAATATTTTAATATTTCTCATTATAGTTGTGCTTGTCTTTGTACTTTTTTTATTTCTTCTGGTACTCACGAGAGTGTGAGAATTGTATGTCATCTTTTGGAAGTGATCTATGATGATTGTATGCTTCTGCACTTTCTTCTGTACCATCAATAAACTATTCTGAATAAGCTGTCCAAAGCAGTTTTATCAAACAGGGGTAGGAATGTCATTTAATCACTAATAAACTTCTCTGACTAAGCTGCCCCAAACATCAAGCCTACGAATTATCAGAATAATCTGCTCATCAGCAGATTATAAATGATCAACAGCTGCGCCAAACAGACCCTCTAACTCAACTCGAATCATTTGCACCCCTATATCTAACAACTATCCAGTGGCCACCATACCAAAAACTTTATTTTACAGCCATCATTGCCTAGTTGTAACTCAATAAAAAATTAGAACTGTATAATCCCATCTTCTTCGTCTAGAAAAAACGACTATTTTAACTCGATTAAACATCATCGATTTGTTTCCTTTTTCTAATTTCTTACATAAAATTTTTTGGCATCTCCTTTTTCCAACCGTTCTTTTTTATTTGTATTTATTTTGCATTTTCTTCTAATATTAAGGTATTAATTTATCATTTTAATTAATAAATTCTCTCAATAATTTTCAAGTATATTAAAATTTATTTAAATTTTCCAATATCATATTACCTTTCTATAATATCAATTTTTATTGAAATTGAATAATATTCAATGCTTTAGTGGGGCGGTCGGAGATGCCCGTGGGGTTCAGGAAGGAGACCGCTGACTGGACCGGGTCTAAAAATAAAACAAAATTAGGTCAGATTATTTTGACCGACTTTTAGTAGGAAGGATTCCGAACTTACTAATTTTTTTTAAAATAAATAAATTAAAAATTATACTACATTTATCTTAAAAATTAATTAATAATGTTGAAGAATATGTAATTTAATAATAATATTTGTGAGCTATTTTTTCCCTAAAAAATTCATATAAATTTCGCATTATATTTTCGAGCGAAATGTTTTTTTATAAAAAATGAATTTCATATAAGAAAATCACGGGCTTTATAAAATAATCATTACGCTGGACAATAGCTGCCGACATGGTGCATGTTGCTTTTATGCATGACACGTCAAGGTATATAACAATTAATTAAATAAGCAAATAAATTTATGTGTGCAAGAGAACTTGCCACAGCAGCGTAATGTTTATCATCTTAAGATTATATGAGAAAATATAAGAAGTTCTTGTTAGAAACGGTGGAGCCCGATCCACTATGTTTGAGCGGTTATTTTGCTTTGGAGAGTCACACATCTTCACAAATAATCACTCCCATCTTTTTTTTTTTTTTTTGTGAAGTGAAGCATCCCTTTGCTCCCTCCTGTTCGTGATAAAAACTTTGGATGGCTCTCCTTGAGTTTTGTAGTTACGCTTTGAGTTCTTCTTCGGGTTCTTTTTCGGTTTCCTCTGGATAGAAGAAGGTTTCCTCGGGGCAGCGGAAGAGAAGTGCAAGGAGGATCAGTTCCTTGAGGCAGAAGGAAGAAAAAAGAAGAAGAAGAAGATTGTTCTCCCTAGGCTTCCTCTTGGTGGCTTGTGGCATAAGAGAAATTGAATTTATTTCTCTTGTAAGTTTGTCTTCTTCGGTGTATCTCGGTGTAGAGTTTCTTCGGTGTATCTCGGTGTAGATAGAGAAGAACAGAGAGAGAATAAGAGAGAGAGCAACGAAGTGAGAGATTCATCTCGTAAGTCGAGGTGATCGACTGATGTAAATTCCTAAAGTTATAAAATCCTCTGCTACTCCGTGGACATAGGCAATTTTTCGGACCACGTATATATGTGTGTTCCGTTGTGGTGTTACTGTTTTATGGTGTGAATTTTTCTCGTTCTATTTTTTCGCTTTGTCAATTCAATCGTTGTCAATCGTTCTCATGTTTGATTTATATATATATATCACATCAACTGGTGTATATCTAGATCGTCGTCAAAACAACTGGTATCAGAGCTTTGTTTCGGATGTGAGGAAAATGATGGCTGTAGATGAAGTGATGGTTTCAGGGATCGATAAATTTGATGGCACAGATTTTGGTTATTGGAGAATGCAGATATTGGAGAATGCAGATAAAAATGCAGATAAAAAATTATCTTTATGGGAAGAAATTTCATCTTCCGTTATTGGATAAAAAAACCTGAAAAGATGGACGAGGCTGAATGGAATTTGTTGGATCGACAAGTTCTGGGGGTTATTCGATTGACCCTATCGAGGTCTGTTGCACACATCGTCGTCAAGGAAATGACGACTGCATATCTCATGGTAGCCTTATCAGGAATGTATGAAAAGTCATCGACGAATAACAAGGTGCACTTGATGAAGAAGTTATTCAATTTGAAGATGACAGAAGGTGTTTTTGTTGCTCAACACATGAATGATTTCAATACTATCACAAATCAATTGTCGGCTGTTGAAATTGATTTTGATGATGAGATATGTGCACTGATCTTTGTTGGCTTCATTGTCAGATAGTTGGGAAGCCATGAGGATAGCAATTAGCAGTTTTGCAGGTAAATATAAACTGAAATACGATGATATTCGTGATTTGATTTTGACTGAAGAAGTTCGCAGGAAAGATTCGAGCGAGGTCTCAGGTTCGAGTTCGACACTGAATATTGATTTCAGATGGAGATTGCATGACATGAACTCAAGTATAGGGAGATCAAAATCAAAGTTTAGTAAGTAGCAAGTTGTTGGAATTGTGGCAAGGCTGGCCACATAAAGAAGAACTGCAGGAATCCAAAGAAGATGAAGAATGATAACGCAAATGTGGTATATGAAGAATCACAGAATGTACTATTGTTGGCAGTTCATAGTTCAGTTGGAGACTTGATGTTAGATCCAGGGGCTTTGAATGTGGTAGTAAATCTATCAGAGGCCAAAGTGCAGGGCAGTGATGGAAGTGAAGAGGAAAGTGGGTTATGGGTTCGGGGCACCCATTCCTATTGTTCCATAGACAGATGTTGAATAACCATAGGACTATGAAGAAATCTTGCAAGATGAAAGTTCGAGCAAGTGGGAGCTGACAGAACTTCCACCAGGGAAGAAGACATTGCACAACAAGTGGGTATACCAGGTGAAGACTGAGTGTGATGTCAGTAAGAGGTACTAGGCTAGACTTGTTGAAAAAGCCTTTCAGCAGAGGCAGGATGTTGCCCATGCAATGAGAGTTGTAAGAAGAGACAAGAATGACTCAGGAAATAGCTTGAAGGTGCAAAGCTATGTAGAGTTGCAAAGCTATGTGGAGTCTGCTGATATGTTAACTAAGGATGTTACTCTTGAGAAACTGAAGTTGTACACAGCTTCTGTTGGCTTCTGGAGTGAAGACAGAGGTTTTGAGTTGCAGAAGTGGAGGATTCAAGGTGGAGGATACATGTTGAAGAAAAAGGTGACACCGCCAGTGGAGGATATTAGTTTGAGGAAGGAGATGTTGCAGTCTTTGTACCGGTCTTCAAGTGGGAGAATTGTTAAAAACGGTGGAGCCCGGTTTACTATGCTTGAGCGGTTACTTTGCTTTAGAGAGTCACACCTCTTCACAAATAACCACTCCCGCCTTCCTCTTTTGTGACTTTTGTGAAGTGAAATTTTGTGAAGTGAAACATCTCTTCGCTCCCTCTTGTTCGTGATAAAAGCTTCGGATGACTCTCATTGGGTTTTGTAGTCACACTTTTAGTTATTCTTCTGTTTCTTTGGGATAGATGAAGGTTTCCTCGGGGCAAAGGAAGAGAAGTGCAAGGAGGAGCAGTTCATTGCGGCAGAAGGAAGAAGAAAGAAGAAGATTGTTCTCCCTAGGCTTCTTCTTTGTGGCTTGTGACAGAAGAGAAATTATGTTTATTTCTCTTGTAAGTTTTTCTTCTTCGGTGTATCTCGGTGTAGAGTTTCTACGGTGTATCTCGGTGTAGAGAGAGAAGAACAGAGATAGAAGAAGAGAGAGAGAGAGAGAGCAATGAAGTGAGAGATTTCTCTCGTAAGTCGAGGTGATCGACTGGTGTAAATTTCTCAAGTACTAAAATCCTCTGCAACTCTGTGGACGTAGTCAATTTGCCGAACCGCGTAAATCTGTGTGTTCCGCTGTGGTGTGACTGTTTTATGGTGTGAATTTTTCTCGTTCTATTTTTTCGCTTCGTCGATCATTCTCTTGTTTGATTTATATATATACCACATCAACTGGTGTATATTTAGATCGTCGTCGCAACAGTTCTTACGTGCAAAACCCGAAAAGAGAAAAAACACTGCTTCAAACTTTGTTGAAATGATTCACTATGAGTCGGTGATTATATGTACAGACCCATCTCTCACGGGCTGGAAACAATTAAATTATCGAGTTATACCTGTCGTGCATTGAAGTGCTCGTTGCTCAACTGTTCGGAGCAGTCATAGCGAAGCGTAGTTGCATAGGCTAATAGAGCCTTGGGAGAGCCTCTGTGCTAATAAGAAATAATTCATACCACTCCATCTAACGACCCAAAGAGAATCCCTGATCTGGCATTTTTTTATGAATATTTGAGTGTCATAATGATGTCAGAATTGAGCGATCTTAAGCTCATTAAATTTGTCTTACTGAGACGTTTAATTTAAATATTTGATTGTCTGAATAATTTGTTGGTGCTGAATCAATTATAATTTTATTGAGATCAGAGTTTTAATGATGATTCAATTTAAGTTTGAAAGATTCCTAACCTAAAATGAATCGAGATTTGATCATATAAATTTTATAATGACATATTAATAATAATAATTATTATTATTATTGATTCCCTATGCAGAATATTTAAATCTTTAGATGATTTTGAAAGCGATAAGTATTTTCTTTAATGAGATATTTTGCATAAAAAACAGATAATTCCAGATCGACAGGCCCCAACAAAGCAGCAAAATTCAATCAGCATTGCTTAATTCAATTCCCGAAAGAACTCTGACAATAATCAAAGATGAACACGCGTACACGGCATAGCCGTACAATATGGAAGATGGGGACCGCAGCAATTCAACGGTCTCATGCCAATATTTTTATATTTAGCACGATTAATGCCTAAATATTTTTTAATTAACTCATGCATTTTATAAAATTAAAAGTTGGGGTTGGATATGCTATCAGGGGGCGAGAATCAAGCCCAATTATATTGCTTCAAGGGACGGCACACCAATTATTAAGTCTACATGACAATTCTGTAGAATCAAATAATCAAATCTCATAAAGCACTATTCCCGATTTTATTAGGGACTGTAATTTTTCAAGGATATAATTGTAAAAATTATGGTCTATGGTGAGAATAATTAAAATATATATTTTTACAAAAAATATTACAAGATGATCAGGATGAAAAACACTTTTTTTGTTGTATTTAATGAGTTTACTATAATTGATTTTTTTTTTTCGCTCTCTATAAAGATGAGAAAAATATTACATCAGTACTACGTACGTAGAGTAACGTGCGTAACCAATGAAATCACGTCGTGACACCTCATGCGACAGAAAAAAAAACAGCGTGGTAGCACGGGGAATATTCCCCTCTGTTATTCATGTGTTATTGTGTCATGAGAATATTCCTGGTGTTATAATAACACAATAACACATCAATAACATATGAATAACACATGAATAACATGTGGGGAATATTCCCTAGTGTTACCGTGCCCTGTTTTTTTCTCTATCGGGAATATTCCCTCGTGTTATTCTGGTGTTATTGTGTGTTATTTATGTGTTATTGTGTACTGAGTATATTCTTGGTGTTATAATAACACATGAATAACGAGGGGAGAGTATTCCCCGTGTTACTGCGTCGTTTTTTTTCTGTCGCGTGGGGTGTGGTGGCTTGATTTTATTTGCTACACACGTTATTCTGCATGCGTAGTACTGATGTAATATTTTTTCATAAAGATGAGAGAAAAGTGAGGTGTGTGGAAGTTATAAACCAAGTTTGTTTTATTTCTCTCTATTCGGTACTAATGAAATCTTCCTTGCCATAGATTTAGGTGAATCAACGTATTGTCAAACTACATAAATCTTTTGTGTTTGATTGTTGTTATTTGAATTTCTACGTTGTAGTTTTATTTTTCCATAAAAATTAGTATCAGACCTTCGGGTTTGTGATAGGAGGGTAGTTCGACCTCAACAGCAGCAAATCCGGAGAGTATTGCCGGCAGTTTCGGCAGTAGGTGGTCTGGCGGCATATCGGCGTCCTGTAGCGAGAAGGTCGGCGGATTGGATGCGAGACTGCAGACTGAGAGACACCGGCAGCAGGCCGGCGGTTTGGATCAGTCAGTCCATCGTGAAGTCCGGGATCAATGGAGTGAGCAGATTGCGCAGTCCGGCAGGCTACGAAGGGTCAGGCGAAAGGCTCCGGTGGCGACAAGCGGAAAAGAAAAGGTTTAGAAGTGCAGCAGAAGGAGATTTCTGGGAAGGAAAGAAATGATAGTGAGAAAGCTTTTGGTTCATGAATTGTTGGGAATTTCATAACAGAGAGAAGAAATTTTCTTAACAGGAGGAAAGGTATTTCGAGAAACAGGATGCGTTGAGTTCTCTGAATCTGGAGAAAATCCTAGATAACGAGGAATGTTCTGAGAAGATATCAGTGACAGATTTGTTAAGATGAACCCGAGTGTTTGTAACTTGATCCGAAATTGCTTGTTGAGAGATTCAATATGGGGTGATGATAGAGACTTCTGCAGAAAAATTGTAGAGAATGTTGAAGAATAAATATCTCACGAAGAACATGGAGAACTGTCTCTATATAAAGCGTCGACTCTACAAATTTAAGAAAAGACGAGGGGTTACTGTTGATGAGTGCTTGAATGATCTCATAAAACTGATAGTAGATTTATTAAATTTAGATGAGATGGTTGAAGATGAATACAAGTCGTTTCTGAATCGTTTTCACATAACACTTCCCACCACAAATTTTTTTAGAAATTAACAATAAAATTGTTCCTCAAATGAAACTGTTGTAGTAATATGAAAAGCAAAGCAGACTAAAAAATATGTCGAACATAGTCTTATACTTTGTAGCAAAATTAATCAAATTAGATCAAATCAACTAAATACATAAAACATTTTCTTAATTTAACAAAAAAAATTTGTGTCATCTTATGTATTTACATACCTCACACATAAACTTTTATATTTGCATACAAAACACTTCGGCGCTTTAAACGTATGCATTATGCATGAAGAGATGCATTTTAGTATTTCACTATTAAAAGATGTTGAAAGTGTTATTTTTAATGTGTTATGTATATTGTTGTGAGATATGTACTTCCTAGCATAGAAATAAAACGTAAAGAACACAAGCAAACACAGATCTTTTATGTAGTTTGATCCAACTGGATCTACGTCCACGGGAGGGAATCAATCAAATAGTTCACTAAGACAAAAGAAATGGAGAATACATAGCTTATAAATAGAGATGAATCCTCATCTTCTTTCTATGGCCTCCCTCTCAAGCGACACCTTGATACAAGGCCTCAAGATGCTCTCCTCCTCTCTAGCTCTCTAGTTATTCTCTCCTCATTTGTGGTAGTTTAAAATCTCTTCCCTTGCTCTCCTAAGCCTCACACATTCTCTATTTATAAAAGCAAGAGAGTGGTAGGTGGGCGGTAGGTGAGCGGTAAGTGAGCAGTAGGTGAGATGTGGTAGGTGAACAGTACCACATTACAAAAATGTCATTTTACCTTAGTTCAATAATTTGGGTCAAAATAACATGTATAAATATGAAAGCTTAGGTCTGAGATATATAAATACTAAATACTCCAATTTATTTAATACATATTAAAAATTAGGTAATAAATAAACAGATATTGTCAAAATCTTTTGATAATACAATTCTTACTCAGTTAAACTAAGATGATTTTCTTAGTGAGATCATATTCTCACCTAAAAAAAGGATATGATTCCCATAGTAAAAAAAAGAAGAAATAAAATAATAAAAATAGGCGAACTGGCGAACAATACAGTAGAAATCGAATTTTTTTTCTCTCCCTCTATCATTGCCAAAACACGTGCAGAGTAATATATTTAATATCTTTACACCTCCACTAGATTACTTTGATTCACGTGGAACACATAAAAGCGAGGAAAAAATATTACATCAGCATTACGCATGTAGAAGCAACATGCGTAGCCAATGAAACCACGCCACAACATCTCGGGCGACAGAGAAAAAAACAGCGCGGTAACATGAGGAATATCCCCCCTGTGTTACTCATATGTTATGTTATTGCCCCTGTGTTACTCATATGTTATTGTGTGTTATTCATGTGTTATTGATGTATTATTGTGTTATTATAACACCAAGAATATTCTCAGGACACAATAACATATGAATAACAAACAATAACACCTTAATAACACGGGGAATATTCCCGACAGAGAAAAAAATGACGCAGTAACACGGGAGAATATTCTCTCCCTTGTTATCCATGTGTTATTGTGTGTAATTCATGTGTTATTGATGTTTTATTGCGTTATTATAACATCAGGAATATTCCCAGGACACAATAACACATGAATAACACACAATAACACATGAATAACACGGGGGGAATATCCCCCGTGTTACTGTGCCGTTTTTTTCTTCTGTCGGGATTGCATTGACTACGCACGCTACTCTACGTGCGTAGTACTGATGTAATATTTTTTTCAAAATCGAGACGATCAATCATCGTCCCTCACATTATCCGTCGATGATGTGTATAGAGATGTTGCCGCCGATGATTTATCGTCCGGACATGCAGTATCCAGAGACTTTACATATATATAGTATTTTATCTATACAAAAAAATAAAAATATGTATTTAATTTTTAAAAGTAAAAAATAATGATACATTTGGTGATAAATGAAATTTTTTTATGATGAAAATATAAAAAAATAAATTTAGATGTCAGACATGTAAATTAATCTTTATAAATATATACAAATTGAGTGAATGAATTTTATGCAAAATGCGTTTTTTTTTTTTTTGCTGAATTTTGGGAAAATCCATTTTATCCGCGAGCTAACTTTAGATACTATTTGTTTTTACAATTATTTATTTTTAATAGACATTTTACTAATTAATATTTCATTTGACAAACTTTATATTTGTTTTATCAGTCAACATTTGACATTTTTACAACAGAAGGGATGGTGCAACAAAACGTTGACTTTTTTGTGTTAAGCTAAATAAAACTTAATTATAGATTAATTAAACCAATACTCTGAGGTTATGCCTTGTAATTATATATATATATATATATGAAGATTAAGTGTGCTCTTATTATTTTGTATTTTCAATCATGAAAATAGTAGCATTATTGATATTTATTTAATGAAGTGTAATAATTATATTTTATAGATGTTAAGAAAATTATTAGAAACTAAACTAAATTTTTAGATGAAATACACAAAAAATAATTTTTTTTAAAAAAAAATTGAAGTTGATTTTTAAATATAAATTATATTGAATTATTAAATAAAAAGTCGTAATATTGGTTTAGCTATTTTTATGAGTAAAAATGAAATGAAAGTATAAATTATATAAAAAATAAAAAAAGAATGTAAGAATCCAATGAAAAAAATAAAAGATAAATTAATATTTCTACAAATTTAATTCACTTTAAAAAATTTAAAAAAAAGTAATAAAAAATAAAAACCATTTATGCTACAATTTTGTTTAGTTTCACTTTTATTTTCAAATTGAATTAGTATGAATATTTCTTATAAAATTAACCAGTATTTAAGTATATGCTATAAATTATTGCTATTGATTAATTCATTAAGTATTTATTTTAAGAATATGAATCATTTAACACTTTAATGTAAGAGTATTAGTTAAATAAAGGAGACATGAATAGAAACATATGCCATTGAATTATATCATTGATACTGTTTATGTAAGCACTAAAGGTATACTTTTTTAATTATATCTAAATTTAATTATTTGAAGCTTACATTAAATTTATTTTATGATAATATTATATATAAAATTTACAGTGCATTAGTGATGTGTAATGCACAATAATGTCCTCTAAATATTTTTTTAATTAGAAAGTGCAAAAATTAGCTTACCTAGAAAAAGTAGATGACATAAACTCTTAATCATTTGACCACGCTTCTCTTAGCTCTGCTATTTGGGAAAACCTTTTTCCAACTCTTGTACAAGTCTTGCAATTTAAATAAAAAAAAAAATTACATTTCATGAACCTAAGTATAATCAAACCAAATTTGCATAATTAGCTCATTTAGGTATAATAGTAAAATAAAATTACGCATATAATTAATTTATATGTTGTCTAAGATCAAACTAAGGTAATGTAATGATAAGAAAAACATTTATGGCATGACGTTTTAATTGCACATATTTTAAAGGAGTTTATAAAGGGACAAATTTTTTGATAGGATCATTTAAGAAAATGAATAATAAAAGGAGGAAAATATCCAATATTTATTGGAGAAGTCATAATTAAGAAGTCATAATTAAGATGTATGATGACACTGTTAGAACGTTATGTGATGTCAGATATATTCCAGATCTGAAAAAAAAATTGATTTCCTTGGGCACTTTACATAGAAATGGTTTCATTCCAAAGACAGATGAGCATAGGGAAACCATCAAAATTGTTAAGGGTGCACTGACTGTGATGAAAGGAAAGTTAATTGCAGGTAATATCTACAACCTGTTGGGAAGTACAATTGTAGGTGAAGTTCATTCTGTGGAATCAGATTATGATAGTACAAAGCTATGTCATATGCGCCTGGGTCATCTCAGTGAATGTGGGATGACGAAATTGCATAGAAGAAATTTATTGCATGGTGTTAAAAGCTGCAAGCTCGATCTTTGTAAGTTCTATGTTCTTGGAAAACAGACTAGAGTAAGTTTTATGACTGAAAAACATAAAACTGAAGGGATTCTTGATTATGTGTATTCTAATGTATGGGACCCTATTAGGGAATCATCATTGAGAGCATCTCAGTATTTTGTTACCTTTATTGACGATTTCTCCAGGAAAGTTTGGGTGTATTTCTTGAAGAAGAAATCTGAAGTTTTCTTTAATTCAAGCTGTGGAAAGCTGAGGTGGAGAATAAACTGACAGAAATATCAAGTATTTGAGGTCCGATAATGACACAGTGTATATAGATTTGCAGTTTCAGAAGCTCTATGAGGAGCATGAGATTCAGAGACATTTTTTAATGCATAAGACACCACAACAGAATGGTGTGGCAGAAAGGATGAACATGTTCTTAACTGAAAGGGCCTTAACTGAATGTTCTTAACTGAAAGGGCAAGATGTTTGAGACTGAATGTAGGGCTTCCTAAGAGTTTTTTAGCAGAAGCTGTGAATATGACATGTTCTCTCTTCAATAGATCACCTCGAGCATCATTGGGTGGCAAGGTCGCGTAAGAGATATGGACAGGTAATCCAGTTAATTTTGATCATTTACGGATTTTTGGTTGTCCTGCTTATGTTCATGGACCTGGAAATGAAAGATCATAACTTGATGCAAAATTCAAGAAGTGCATCTTTCTGGGCTATAAGAAAGATTGAAAGGATATTGTTGACCTCACTTTTGATTGAGGTCTAGAAAAAGGTCTAGATTGAGGTCTAGAAAACTTCTTTAGTAGCCTAGGTCTGGCCATAGGACTTTCCTATTGACTAGTCTTAGAAAATTAGAAGAGGTAATTCAAAACTATTCTTTATAAGAGAAATTCAAAACTATTCTTTTACTCAACTTGAAA
>NW_018219405.1:0-533 GCF_001263595.1 Phalaenopsis equestris | reverse complement strand
TTTGTTCCCTAGTTTTGTGGTGAGGCTGGGAGGATACTGGTTGCCACTCCAGAGCTCCCATAACTCCCTCCCTTGAGGGTTAACAATCTCACAATAGTTTACTGAAGTTTGAGTTGTTGTAGATTCCTGCACCTCTGGAACAAATTTTGGTGCTTTTGGTGTTGCTTCTTTGTAAAATGGTGCCTCCAGCCCCATATTGCTAAAATGCTCTTTTTTTACTCCAAATTTCTTCCTTTTTCCTTCTTTTTGCTTCAATTTCATAAAGTTAATATAACTACAATAAAACATGAAATTACCCTTCTGTAAAGTGCAATATCAACAAATTTAAGAATAAAATTAATACATAAAACTGCACATTATTTTGGTGTATCAGTAGACACATTAGTTGGTGTATCCGCTTTGTCGGTAAACCATTTTTTTTTATGGCCAATAAGTTCCACTATCTAATACAATAAATTAGATAAGGTTTATATTACTTGAGTTCTTAAATTCTTTATTGAGGCAAACCCGTAAATTTAATCACAACTAAGATG
>NW_018219404.1:0-554 GCF_001263595.1 Phalaenopsis equestris | reverse complement strand
TCAAAAAGCCTTGAAATTGCCTCTCAATCCAAGATATTTCAATTCCTGGGTTGAAAATGGCGTTTTTAGGAGGAAGGGGATGATGAATAGTGACGGTTAACTGGTAAAAATTGTGGTTAAAGGTGTTTTTCGTGAGCTCAACGTCAGCGGGGTCGATGGCACCGTCGGCGCACTCTATTAGAATTAAATCCTAAGTCTTAGGAAAAATCCGTCGTCGGCGGCGTCGATGGCGCCGTCGGCGTGCTCTACTGATTTTGGTTCAAATCCTAGATTTTTGCAATTTTTATCAATTTCAAGCCTTAACGACATCTTTTCAATCATTACAGACATAATCTTAAGTGACTAAATGATGTAGTTAGCACAAATAATCCTTGTCGAATTAACTTTTGCACATAAGGCGAGAAATAACCAAAAGGTAATTTACATAACACACCTAAGTTTGGTATTTTCTCAACCTCAATATATTAAATCAGCATCGCAATCCAAGTCACATCACTCAAAATGTTGAAAACAAAACAATATATGCTTAGTCTCAACTATACAGAGATCTAAAA
>NW_018219403.1:0-433 GCF_001263595.1 Phalaenopsis equestris | reverse complement strand
TGGATGAGAGGCAAGAGTCGCATCACGATACAATGCGACTGTTGTTATAATTATAAAATCGATCCATAAGGAAATCTGCCGGGAATTTTACAACATGAATAGGTGGAGCCAATGCCACCTACGATAAAATGAATGATTACACGACTAGTTCAATGGAGCATAATTCCATCAAATTGTATCCCTAATAGTTGCATAATCAACATTTATGAAGAAGGGGATTGTATCCCTCCACATATTGATCATTATTTAGAGCGTCCGTTCTGTACAGTCTCTTTCATATCAGAGAGCAGTATGCTATTTGGCATAAATATAGACATAATCGGTCCGGGAAAATTCTAAGGATCTGTTGAGATTTCCTTACTAAGAGGATCCGTTTTGATTTTGAAAGGGAATGGGGTTGACATAGCAAAACATTGTATTCCTGGAGTTCGAC
>NW_018219402.1:0-3008 GCF_001263595.1 Phalaenopsis equestris | reverse complement strand
AGAAGAAAAGACCTCACAAAAATGAGGTCAACAAGGATATAGTGATGTTGATATCTCACTCTCCTTCTCCATTCTCTCTAGTATGACCAAGGCCAATGCATTGAAGCATCCCAAACTGACTGCATGAAGGTGGCAATTGGGACTGCAGGTCCTCTGTAATGTCTAATCCTCTTGCATCCTTGACGGGCAACAACACGATGCGTTATCCATTCTTCTTAAAGGAATAAATATCCTTGAAATCATCATATTGAGTAGGGCGGTCTAACTATCATGGCCTCCCCAACAGAATATGACATGCATCCGCAGGGACCACTTCGCACCACACTTGCTCTTGTAACAGATCTATAATCAAAAACTCTACCAAGTACTACTGATCCACATGTGTCTTGTTGCCTCTTTTCAGTCAGGTAAGAGAATAAGACTGAAGATATGGTTGTGTGGCCAATCTCAATTTCTTCACCATCGGCATAGATACTACTTTTGCACAGCTCCCATTGTCGATGAACAACCTGCAAATTTTGGGTCTGTTTGGGGCAGTTGCACCTTATTCAGCTAATCCAAATAAGTTATTTATTCTGATAAGTTGCTAATCAGCAGCTGATCTGGATAAATTGTTGACTATTTGATTTGTGTGTTTGGAAAACAGCTGATTCTGAATAAATGATCATTTTGCCTTTGTTTTGAATAAGTTGTTTAGTTATTTGGTTTGTACGTTTCAAAAATAGCTGATTTGCATGATTTTTTAAGTAAATGAACAATCTGGCGCACAGAAGTTGTAATTTCTTAATAAAACTGCAATGTCTATACATTAGATATTTTAGAACCAATAAAACTCCATCATAACAGTACAAAAAAGATATGCATTCATTCAAATGTGTATGTGCATTTATATAAATGACATTTACTTTTCGGTCCAATCTTGAGACAATTAAGTTCACGGTCAATTGTGGCTACAAAAAAATCTAATTTTTGAATATTTTTTTTATCTCTGAGCTGAATTCAGGACCCTACTGGCCAGTGAAAGAGAGAAATAATGGCTAAAAGAAAGGGTTTCAGCTTGCAAACAAATTCAAATCTCATATTGTTTTAAAATTGAAAACAAATAATACATTCCATGTTTTTGTATAACTCCATTCATTAGAAACAAAATAAAATGCTACATTGATGCCACACATTTTCTTCATTAGATTTACAGTGGTTCAATCTCATGAATAAAGTACAATCTTTCACACTATAAAAACAAAAAAATTGTCATGCAATACTCAAGGGAGCTATCCTATATACATATATCAAACACAACTTACCATCTTCCTAATCTAATTCAGTCTATCCTCATAACTGGAAAAAAAAAACTATAATTATGCATGCCTTACAATCAATATTAGTAAGTTTTACTTTAACTACAATTACCAGATTATTTTCATACGTTTCTTTTATGTACAAAGTCTGAAGAAGTTCTATTCCTTAGTTATCGACAAATGGAAGAAGCAAAGGATATATTTTGATTATTGCCATTTTTGGACGAATTGCTTAGTCTATGCCATTGTCTTTGCACAATCAATAACTTCCTTCACCAAGCAAGGAAATACGCTTGATATAAGAATTGGCTCCAATGTCCGACTTCCACCTGCTGCAATATTAAATATTGTCTCAATCGCTATCATCGTGTTCATTCCCATGCATGAACACGTTATTGTCCTCTAGCAAAAAGATACAGCAAGGAACCTTTGGGAATCACAATGCTACAAAGAATTGGTGTTGGAATGGCAAATTCCATAGCCTTCATGGTGATAGCTGCTCTAGTAGAGAAGAAGAGACACAAAACAGCACAAGACTAAGGGTCGATTGAGCAACCAAGTGCAGCAATTCCAATGAGCCTGTGAGGTTGGTTCCACGGTATGTTCTGTATGGTATTTCAAATGCGTTCACGCTGGTTGGAATGCAAGAATTTTTCAATGATCAAGTGCCAAATGCTTTGAGAAGCCTAAGGGTCGCTCTTGCCCTCAGAGCATTTGGCATTGGAAGCTTTCTAAGTGGTTTTCTTGTTTTAGTAATAGACAAGGAAACCAGAAGGAAAGGAGAGAGTTGGTTCTCAGATAATGTAAACGGGGCTCATATAGACTACTTTTATTGGCTGCTTGCAGGACTAAGCATGGTTGGGGTAGTAATCTATCTCTTCACAGCAAAGTTGTACATATATAGGAAGAAAGGAGCCAACATTTAGTTGATGGATGTATATAATGAAATTCATGTGTGCATGTACTTGTACCAATAAATTGATGTCCCATGTTTACTGTAAGCAGAGGACAACGCTAGCCTAAATTGAAATGGTTAGTATTTTTTGCACCTAAACAAAAAATATCATGATAAGAGAAGAAATTAATGCGTGTTGATGGTGCTCGGTGGTTAATGAGTAGAAAAAGAAAGAATACTAAAAGGAATTGGTTATATTTAAAGAGTAGAATTCTATAATAAATGTTTTCTTCTTTCTAAATGAGAATACTTCCTCGTTCTCATTCTAAGAGTACTCCTGCAAAATTATTGGATCCATTTGGGAATTGACCATATGTCACATTTACCTTGGGTTTGTTCTTTCTGACAATGCCAATGACATCAACATCAAATTGAAGGAAATGGGTGTAAAAACCAAAAGTTATACAAGAAAACGATCTAATCCAATGACTGAATTACAGAGGTGATTTTGAAAACTTTTGCCGAATTAGTTCATCACAATTTATGTAAGGCTTTCTGAAGTGCATTTCCATGGTTCTATAAAACACTCCGTACGTTCCTAACAAACAATCAGCAAGAGAGGTTCATGAAACCTAACTCCAAAGCCCTTACAAATAAGAAGATTCTAATCGAATGAACTAAAGAGATAGATAAGATCATCGGATTAGTGAGAAACATATCAAATTGTTGCAAATAATCTGCGAAGTTTAAGAATAGCATTGCAGGAAACTACAAGGAGTAGAGTTCATTTCCCACTCATTAATCTTCCTTCAGCC
>NW_018219401.1:0-821 GCF_001263595.1 Phalaenopsis equestris | reverse complement strand
AATGTTGGATAGATTGACTGAGAATAAATATTATTACTTTTTAATTGCTTCAGCAAATCAAGTGAAAATAACATTTACAAGCTCATATGGAACATTTGCTTTTCATAAAATGCCTTTTGGACTATGCAATGCACATGCAACATTTCAAAAATGCATGATGTCAATTTTTAGCAATTTTATAGAATATGGAATGAAAGTGTTTATGGATGATTTTTCTGTATTTGGGACTTCATTTGAGTTAGTCTTAATAATTTAAAAAAAGTTCTAGAAGTATGTGAAAAAGTCAAATTAGTATTAAATTGAGAAAAATGTCAATTTATGGTTGCAGGAGGTGTTGTGCTTGAGCATAAAATTTTTGAAAAGAGGCATGGAGGTAGATCCTGCAAAAATCCAAGTTATAGAAAATTACCACCACCTACTAATATTAATGGGGTGAGAACTTTTCTAGGAGATGCTGATTTTTACAGGCGCTACATAAATTTTTTTTCAAAAATAACAAAGCCGCTATGCCAACTTTTAGAAAAAGATAAGAAATTTGATTTTGATGTGGAATGCATAAAAGCATTTGAATTATTAAAAAGATCTAGTCATTGCACCTATAATAGTACCACCTGACTGGGAAAATTTATTTGAAATAATGTACGATGCTAATGATTATGCTATTGGGGTTGTATTAGGACAAAGGCACGACAAAGTTTTTAAAGTTTTATATTATGCTAGTAAGACTCTAAATGATGCTCAAATTAGTTATACTACTACTGAAAGAGAGTTATTAGTTATATTTTCTATTTTTGATAAATTTAGACCTTATTTAATTGGAA
>NW_018219400.1:0-3370 GCF_001263595.1 Phalaenopsis equestris | reverse complement strand
ACGACGTAAAACCAAGCACTTTATGGGAGGCAACCGAGAGTTATTAGTGTGTTTCTCTATGATTGTCATTTGTGTGTGATTAAGAAAAATTGGGGCAGTATTTTTTAGCTATTATGTTTTAGTATTGATTTTATGACTTTATTTAGTAAACTAGACATGTTAGAATGAGAATTTGGACATTAAGTTGACTGGTGCAAAAATGTGCACTAGCGCTTAAGTGCCAAGATTCGGTGCTTAAGCGTGGCAATTAAAAGCCATGTGCGAAATTAAGATTCCAGAAGGTTTAACCGTTGATTATCTTGTAAAAATGTGTCAAGGCAGTTCCTAGACGTGCCTAGAAGTTTTTTGAGGGATTTAAACCTATAAATAGAAGGGTTTTGTGAATGAATTCCACCCAAGATCATTTTCAGCCCTAAGAGTCTAAGAGAAAGAGAGATTTAGAGAAAATGTTTTTATGGGAGATGGATTTGAAGAAGAAGAAGAAAGAGACCATGAGGAAGAGATTCATTAGTCAAAGTGCACAAGAGATGTATAATGGTTTCTTAGCCGTTAGTATTGAAGGAATATCAGAGAAGATCAACAAAATTGAAACTACTATGACTTTACTTGAGACCAAGGTAATAGAGATTCATGCCCATAATTAGCATATTAGAAGGCAATTGAAAAATGCAATTTAGTCATACTAGTTATATAGAGGAAGAGGATAAGGAGATGTTGCTTAAGAAAAAATGGATTGACGAAGATAATATCAGAGCTCGCCACAACTGTCCGTTTTATCAACTTTATATTTTGATTGCCCCAGAAGAGACTAATGAAAGACTAGAATTTGTCCCAGCAAATGAAGAATGGAATTAAGTTTTATGTTAGAGTTTGTTTGTTAGGAGTTGTTGTTTAATGTGTTATGTCTTATGAGTTGAATACTGTTTTTTGGTGTTTTTGTTAGTTAGGTGTTTGTGCTTAGAAGATTTTCTCATCAAAGACTATTTGGAATGAGAATTAAGTGTTACATATATTTGTAATAGTTTGTGAATTAATATATGTGTTTGTTTGTGTGAAATTAGTGCTATTTTTAGCCTCGAATTAAATTGAGTTATAAGGAGAATATTGAGAGAAAGGAGAGTTGTAGGAGATAAAAATAGCCATTTAAGTGTTATCAGACCATTTAGGGGTGGTGTACTTAGGTAAATAGTGCATTTTACTTAGATTTAAAAATCTCAAAAATCGTGCAATGGCGCCTAAGCACCACATATCTCACTTAAGCACATAGTAACCCGAGAGGCAGTCGCCTAAGCGCCACTATCCGTGCTTAAGCACCGGTTCACGAAAACTATTTAACAAACAGTTAAAAATGAAAAATTAACCCCAAAATCACCATTTTTCACCCTCCCATCACCTTCAACTTCTCGAAATCACAATTTTTGAGAGCTAGGGCACACTATTAAGTGGAGATTTCTTGGTGGAATCAAGAAAAAATTGTTAGATTCAGATTTATGAAGGTAAGAGCTTTACTTCTATGCAAAAATTTTGGATTTTCATCATGTATTTTGAGTACATTTGAAAGAATTTGAAAATTCACTATTCATGGTGAAAAATGAGGAAAAATCTATGAAAATTGCATAAGAAGTGTAGTTTAAGCTTTTGGAAGTTTAGTTTAGTAATTTAGACTTGATTTTTGAAGTTATTTTTGGAATTTTATAAATTTTTAGAATGGCACCAAGAACGAAGACGAGTAAAGGAAAGAGCCCTTCTGATTCGAGCAAATTTGTTAGTTTGAAGGCTCAAGATAGGTACAGTGATGCGTTGCAATCATGAAAGCTTATTCAGGAGCGTTGTTTTAAGAATCGAGGTGGATCTATGGAAGATTTGATCGTTCGCCAATAGTGAGAACGACTCTGTTGTTTTTCTGTTGTTGCAGTTATATCTATTGTTAGGGAGTTCTATGCAAACCTCTCTGAAGCTGAAGATGATAGATTCATGGTTCGAGGAAAGTTGGTACCTTTTTCACCGGAGCTAATCAATTTATTCTATCATTTGCCACTAGGTACTTTACATTTTTATGCAATTTATAGTCCGACTTAGACGAAGCTAGATGAGATTATTTCTTATTTAACTGATGGAAGTGGACTCTGGAAGATCACTAATGAAAGGAGAGTCAACTTTCCCACATCAAAGTTAAGTGCACCTTCAAAGGCATGGCATTATTTTATTTCTGCTCGTTTGCTACCAACAAATCATCTCAACAATGTTACCAGAGAGAGAGCGACGTTAAATTATTATATCCAGGAAGGAAAGCCCATCAACATTGGAGCTTTAATATGTCATACTATCATCAGTTCTACCACTGTTGTTACTACTGCAGGTCTGTGAATTTCTTCCTTTATCTTTTCTTTATGTGAGTAAGCTAGAGTAAGATATGATAGCTAGGAGGAAGTAGTATTGCCTCTGAAGCCTATTACAAAGGTGAATGTGAAGAATTATTCTGAAAATTCTATTTTTGGCTGGAGAGGAGGATTTTGTAGGAGTTATGGAATGGAGATGCTGCTGCTTCTACATCTAGACCATCTACCTCACGTTACCTCACGTGCTCACATGCTTCTACATCTCGAGGTGAGTCTACTGAGACCCGAGATCAATTATTGCAGAGCATGATGGATAATATTAATTTTACCGCTGATAAAGTTCAAAATTTAGAGCGTTTTGTAAAGCATATTGATAGATATAATAGGAGAAAAGTGATTATGAAGAGAAATTTCACTCATCTTTGGAAAGCCTCATCAAGGGTAACCCAGGAGTGCAATCTTCTCCATATCCACAATACCCTGATTATGAGCCTGCAGATGTTTGGGATAGCGGTGATTCTGAGAATGAGGAGTAGGATTCTAAGATTTATTTTTATGTTTGTATTATGTTATGAACTATGTAGTCTGAGCTTGCTACAGTTACATTTATGTGTTTATTTGGACTTGAGACATGTGATGTGATGTGTTTTTATGTTGTGGAACTGAAACATGTATGTTTGAGTGTTAGTTTAGATTTTGTGTGTATGAGACTGTTATTTTGTTTAATTGTATTGTGATTTTGTGTTTTGTTAGTAGTTTTGTTTTAAAATGCTAGGGTAGTATCTGTTGTTGTGTGTTTAGTACTGCGATTTAGTTAATTGAGAACTTAACTTAATTTAATGTCTTTTGTAAAGTTGAAAATCTTCCTAGCGTAGATCTTAAATTTGAAATTCAAACACTGCTACCCTGTATTTTTCTTTTATCTTGTTAGTGTGTTTGTTTTTATATTGAGACTGTGAAGTCAAAGTTAGTTTGTTAGCTTGCTTTTATGTTTGTACCCATGTTGACCTCACTTTTGGTTGAGGTCTAGA
>NW_018219399.1:0-1559 GCF_001263595.1 Phalaenopsis equestris | reverse complement strand
CATAAATTTTGAAAATTATTTATCCAACCTTTTTTGTCGGAGCCTCTAAGGAAATGTAGGTGGTAGTTTTTCCAAGTCAACTTTAAGTGGAGAAAGAGGTCTTTTGAAACCTTTTAGAGCGTCCTCTTTTGGTTATTCAATATGTTATCTCTCTACTTCATTCTCATTTTGAACTCTACCTTCCAATTCTCTTCTGCTTCTAAGTTGAATGACTTTTACCTGCTCTTTTTTCTGGTCTTATGGATTTACTTCTGTATTACTAGGAAGTGTTCCTTGGGATCTATTGCTTAATGAACTTGTTATTAGTCCCAATTGACTATTTCCAATTGTAGCTACTTGACTTTGTAACTGATTTTCTATTTGTAACACCACTTATTCTATAGACAACTTCTTCTCCTTGAATTGTGGATTACTATTAAAACCTGAAGGATAAGTAGGTGCTATAATTACTATTCACTTGGTTGTTCCAGTTTCCCAATGGGTTTACTTGGTTGTTCCCTCATTGCTGATTATTACCACCCGAAGTAGTATTCCGGTTAAAGTTGAGATGATTCTTCTGACCTGAGTTATAATAGTTTGAATATGAAGTTTGAATATGGGTTATTCTGCTTATTGTTTATGACATTCAAATTTTCTAATGATGCTTGAGAATCTACCATTTGGCCTAATGAATTCTCTTAAATCATGGAAATTGGTTGAGAAAAATTCATTCCAAGTTGGTCAACTTCTTTGAAATTTCAACAACTTGATTTGCTAACATGGCAAAAGCATCAATTTCATGAATATCTACTACTTTCTTAAGATTTGCCCTCTCAGAAGGCTATTGAAAATTATTTTTAGCAATTCATCTCTTCAATTAAAGCATAAGCATCATTAAATGGCTTTGACATCAATGAACCACCAACAACGACATCAATAATAGATCTAAGAGATCCAGTTATTCTATTGTAAAATTTTTGAATTATTAACCAATATGGTATAACAAGGTGTGGACACTATCTTAAGAGTTCTTTAAATCATTCCCATGCTTCATAATTAGATTCCCCTTCAATTTGGCAAAAAAAATATAATATCATTTCTAAGCTTATGTTTCCGTTCATTTTTCATTTTTTTTATTTTTAACGGAGTCGCCAACTTGTCGATCGTCGTATAATTCTCCCATTCGAATAAATCTCCCTCCCGAACCATATAAATGATTTAAAGAGGAGAGGAATCGAATAAGAAGGGACATACGACAAAGTGACAAACAAGAGAAAAAGTAAAACGTGGAGAGTCTACGTGTGATAAGCCACGCAAGGATAGGTTAAGAATGTTGGCCCAAACAAGATTGGGAGGAGGCACCTTAAACCAATATCCGCGAAAGAAGTATCTACATAGACTACCCATAACAAGAGAGTCAGGTGTATGTACCTGTTCTGGGGTCAAGAGCACTCCCAGAGGAACGTGTTCCTACTGGTTAATTACATCTTAGGGAATAACCAAGAATACTCTCAATAAAAGGAGTTTCACTCCATATTATCATAGACCTGGGGTATAAGCAACCAAATGAAGGTTATTCC
>NW_018219398.1:0-550 GCF_001263595.1 Phalaenopsis equestris | reverse complement strand
AAGCCATCTAAAACGACTCTCTCTAATCTTGTATGCCACTAGAGCTACACAAACCCTTTCACGGATACATTCATTTTGCATTTTGTCTCTAAAACGTCAAGCCACTAATCCACCAAAGCATGCTCAGCTTAGCAATACTTAACTTAGTTTTATGCTTCTCTTTTAAGGGCCAATATTATGCGCCATAAAGCATTGCAGGTCTCAACACCATCTTATTAAATTTTCCTTTAAGTGGTGTTTTTATATCACACAATAGGCCTGATGCATTCCTCCATTTCAACCATCCAACTTGAAATCAATTAATAACATACCCATCTATAGCACCATCACTTTGATCAATAGACCACAAATATCTAAAACATTCACACAGTTTAATGATTTGATCACCTATTATTTTATTTTGCTATTAGATCTACTACTATTAAAATTACATTCTATGTATTCGGTTTCAGATCTACTCAAACGAAGACCTTTAAACTCTAATTTAGACCTCCATGAAAAAAAATAGTGTATATGTAAAAATTAAAGTTTAGAAGTTAGATATGTAAAT
>NW_018219397.1:1151-1433 GCF_001263595.1 Phalaenopsis equestris | reverse complement strand
AACTCAATCTTGTATACATTTCTTTCCTTCAAATATTGAAATAAACCTTGATTATGCATTCACATTGACGAAACGAGAATCATCAAACTCAAGTCATCTCTTTTATCGTGGAGCCATTTCAATCTAATCACAATTATAGAAAAATTCCAAAATATACTTCAAATATGCAAACAATGGCTTCCAAGAGTAATTCTAAGAGTTCAACACTAAGTTCCATGATTTCTTCCCAATATTTTCTTCACATTCTCAAATTTTTTGGATCTCCTCAATGTGGAAGAAATC
>NW_018219397.1:236-1003 GCF_001263595.1 Phalaenopsis equestris | reverse complement strand
TGACTGGTTAAAACTGCGGTTAAAGGTATTTTTTGTGAGCTCACCATCGGCGGGGTCGATGGCGTCATCGGCGCGCTCAATTGGAAATTAAATTCTAAGTCTCGGGAAAATCTCGCAGTCAGCGGCAGCGAGGGCGCCGTCGGCGGGCTCTATTGATTTAGTTCAATTCCTGTATTTTTGCGATTTCTATCAATTTCAAGCCTCAACGTCATCAGTTCAATCATTATAGACATAATTTTAAGTGATTAAATTATGTCCTTAAAATTATGTACTTATCACAAATAAACTTTCACAACACAAAACATTACAATTATATATAAATTCTAAGAGTTACAATATACGTTACATAACACACCTAAGTTTAGTATTTTCTCAACCTTCATACATTAATTCAGCATTGCAATCCAAGCCACAACACACAAAACGCTGAAAACAAAACATCCTATGCTTATTCTCAACTATACAGATATCTAAAAGCATATTTCTAAAGCAAAGCAAATGCAAAGTTCAAATCAAATTACATACATAGACAGACAGGTAGCAATATAAATCTACCATTCATCAGATTCAGTACTAGAGTCTCCTCTGAGATCACCCATTGATTGCACATGAACGAAGAGGTTATAGAAGGGTCGGTATGGAAATTCTTCACTAGGATCTTCTTCTATCAATTTCATCTTTCTCATCAATCGTATCAAACTTCCTTCGATATGTACTAAGTGCTCAAAATGTTCTTTCATCCTCCAGTCTAGATGATCGAAGAAATC
>NW_018219397.1:0-202 GCF_001263595.1 Phalaenopsis equestris | reverse complement strand
ATTAATTGCATTCATGATATAATTGCATTCATGATATTTTGTACCTCCTTCTTCAATTTCTTGATTCTGCATAGGATCACCAGAGTCTTGTCCGAAACTCAAGGTTGAATCAGTAGTGAATTCTGAGATGATTGATCTATCACAATAAGCATGTCATTTTCATCTTTAAAAGCTGAGAATCTCTTAGTTGGGTCCAAAGGCT
>NW_018219396.1:0-1380 GCF_001263595.1 Phalaenopsis equestris | reverse complement strand
CCAATTTCTTTCTCTCTCTTCTTCCTTGGTTGCTCTCTCCCTATCACTCTCATTCACTCTCTGGCACTTCTCTATCTCTCCTTTCTCTTGCTCTATTACTTTCTTTCTCTCTATCCCTAGTTGGCTCACCATCTTCTCTCCATTTTATATTTTGCCCTCCTTCTTTCTCTCTATCTCTCTGTTTTCCTCCCTTTCTCTTTTTCCCCCTTCCTTCTCTTGCTTCCTTCTCTTGCTTACTCTATGCTTACTCTACTCTCTCCTTTTTATTCTTACACTCTCGCTTCATCTCTCTTCTTCGCTCCTTCTTTTCCTCTCTCAAAAACTCTCTCTCTTTCTCAATTTTTCACTCCCACACTCCATAACCACGTCTCCCTCTCAATTTTGCACTCTCCCCTCTCCCCATCCTTTCTTTTACTTATTTATATCTCTCTCCCTCTTTCTCGCCCTCCATCTCTCCTGCAGCTCTCTTAATCTCATTCTTGTACTTTTCCTCTCTCTTTTTCCTGTGCTCCTTTTCTCTCACTCTCCCTCCTTCTCTGCCTTTCTCTTTCTACCTTTTTTTGTTTCTCATCCCTCTGTCTCCCTCACTCCCTCCTTATTTCTAGCACTCTTGCTCCTCTCTCTCTCTCATTTGCATCTAGCTATTCTTTTCTCTCTATCCTCCCGCTCTTACTCCACTCTTTCTCAATTTATCTCTCAATATCTCTCACTCTATTACTCCACAATTCTATACATCTCTCTATCTCCCTCTCTTTCTCTCCCCTCCCTCTAACTCTCACTCCCTCTCCCTCTCTCCCCCCTCTCTCTATCCCTCTATCTCTCTCCATTCCTTTCTCCCTCTTTCTTATTTTCTCTATCTTATTCTATATATCTCGCATGCTCTTTCTCCCTCTCTTTTTCTATCTCATTCTAATTCTCCCTCTCTTTATCTTTCTCCCTTTATGTAGCTCAGTTACTCTCCCTCTCACTTTATCGCTCCCTCTCTCTATCTTGCTCTCTTACCCTCTCTCTCTCCCCCTCTTTTATTAACACTCTTACTCTCTTTTATCATTCTCTGTCACTCGCTCTCTTTCAATTTCAGTTCTTGCTCTATCTCTCTCTTCCCACTCCCACTCACTCTCTCTTTCTCTATCTCTCTATCCCAAGCCCACTCTAGCTCCATACACACCTCCAAATCCTCCCAACACCTCTCTCCCTTTCTTCGCTTCCTATCTTTAATCAATCTTTTCTCTCTTCCCTTCTCACCCTCTCTTTACCTCTCTCATTTTCTCTTGCTATCTTCAATAATTTGTCTCTATCTACCCTTCTCGTCCTATCTTTAACTCTCTCTCCCTCTCCTTCCCTTCTCTCACCCTCATTCTCTCTCTTTCTCCCTCTCTC
>NW_018219395.1:21351-24033 GCF_001263595.1 Phalaenopsis equestris | reverse complement strand
GTTGTTTTGATTTCAATAATGAAAAAATTATCAAACAAACATTAAAGCAAAAATATATTTTAAACAATCATGTAAATCTTTGACCAATAAAGAATTAAATTTGTTAAATTTAATATGTATACTCAAAATTGAACTCGTTCAAAAGAACACGAGGATAAGCTCATCATGTCATGATCTGATCAAACTCAACAATTGCAATGAAGCTAAGCTCGATATTAGGGCTTAAATGAACTCATCATAAAGAAATTATGAGAACTGCCTAATTGCCTAATTGATTTGAGACATCTACATGTTAAGGATCAGACAAGCTTACATGCTAATTAGAAAGGAAATATTCGATAGTTTTAGAAAGAAATTGCTTAAGGCAATCTTCAAACTTGTCAAATCAATTCAATTGCTGATATATCAACTATGCCTGAAAGAAAATTCTCAACCAACTTATTTAGGAGATTAGTGACTCCTCTATATTGGATGGTTGACAAATAATCCCAATTCAAGTATGTGTTTAGGCTACACACCTTATGCATTGTTTGTTGCTATTACATATATAGTTCATTCTATAGATTTCATAAAACACTAATGACTAGAGATATTTTTCTATCAATTGGGATCTCAAAGAGAGAAAAGGGCACCACAATAATTTTCTTGAGCTTTGAGAACAAATTTTTCTCTCTAACTTATCTCCTTACATCCTTTAACATTTTTTTATGAAATCATAATGTTCTTGAAAAACCAATGTTTAAAATATAATTAAAAATGGCATAATTTGATTTAAATGAAATGAAAAATATATGTCTTGGAGTGGCAACAAGTACTAAACAGCGCTTATTGACGATTCTTTTTAAATGCTTTGCATTTACTAGAATTAAAATCATGAATGTACCAAAAGGGATGAGAATTTCATTCATGGCTTTAAACTCTATTTTTTGTATCCAATGATTTTATGCATGAAGCCATGCCGGCATATTTACTTAAATAAATTGTAGTAAAGTAAAAAAAATAAAGGGTTGAAAGGGATGACGAATGCATTCTAATAAATTAAGAGCTTAGTGTTTAAGATTTAAGGTTTTACAATTTGTTAAGATTTAAGGTTTAGGGTTTATGGGTAGGTTTAGGGCGTAGGATTCAAGGTTTAAGTTTTTTAGGGTTTAGAGTTCTTTTTTTATATATAGGGAACCTCATAGGGAATTTTATATGTACCAAAAAAAGGATACAAAAGCCGGCTGGTGGTTTCCCGCTAAACCCAACATACAACACATAAAATAGAAAACCTAAAGAAACCTCCATCAAGATTACAACACATGTTAAATTTTTTTAAAAAAAAAAAAAACAATGCACATAGAAACAATAAAATGGGACAATCAAAGAAGCTCTAATAAGGCACCCTAAGGACGAGGCTCCAAAAAACATGAACATAAATAGCCAATCCTCTAAAATAAAAGCCTTTAAATAACTGACAACAATTCTAATACTTGCAAACAAAACAAAACAAAGCAACCTGCAAGAGACTTAAAGAAGCATAATCGTGAGTATCAAAATAAAAAATTAAAGATTAAATGTAGCAAGCACCAGAAATTTAAACCATGAGTAACCTACATCAGATGAATGAACAACGCAAAACCACAGAACATAAGGACATGGTGCGGGTAAAAAGAAAGAAAGGAAGAGGATAATGAAGGAAACCAAAAAAGTAGAGAAGAGCGCAAAACCTCGCCCAAAGAGGAAACATTTTCACAGGTAAAAAAGAGAAGATGGAAGGAAAGGAAGCACAAGGATAGAAATAAAAAGAGGTAGCCACCAAAAATAGGGCAAAAACATCATTGTTGACATGGCAATACACCAAAAAAGGATAAATGTCAGACAAACGATGGGCAAAGGCTCCAACGCAAAAAGCAAAGCAAAAGATGGCCCAGTCAATGCCTTATTAAGAAGAAAAGCAATTCTGGCACAGAAGTTGCAATGCTAAAATAAGATTATATAGAAAATTAGTCACCAACGAAAGAAAAGTCATAGATCTCCAAAAATTTATCATCTATCAAATTAATATTCGAGCAACCACCCATAAGATATTAATATACTTTGGATAAAAAAAAAACTACCCAATAAGATAATAAAATACAACAGCTAAATTAATTAAAATAATTCAACGGAAGCATGACTAGCTAAAATGATCTCAGCCCGCATGATTAGCCAAAAAAAGTCTCTAAATAGTATTAAACCCTAAAAAACTTAGGGATAGAAAATAAGCATAACCCACCATAGTAGGCGCCGCAACATTCAAATAAAAAGGCCAACTGAATCAGCACAACCAGTGAAGCACATCCTGATAAAAGGTATACCAGCCACACGGAAGATCTAAATAAGTGATAAGTAATGACATGCCATCCAGAATACAACCATAGCAAAGAAACATAACCTACAATAGTAGCACCCAAAGACGACAACAAAAGGATCCATTGGATCAGCACAACCAATGGAGTACATCCCCATAAAAGGGATATACCAACCACATTAAAAATCCAAATAAGCGACAAGTAATATATTAAGTGAGCCCCCGGAACCAATAACTCATAAGGCAAAAAGGAGAGTTCATATGAATATCAACATCTCAAAAGAAGTATATTAGATAAGATAGAAATTCACCGGGCTCATAAAACAAATCAACAGAAACAGACTAACAGC
>NW_018219395.1:0-21193 GCF_001263595.1 Phalaenopsis equestris | reverse complement strand
TTGGGTTTGAATTGGGCTAGGGTTTGGATATGGTCCAATTGATGGTTCAATTTGATCAAAAATATTGTCATGGAGAATTTTAGATATCAATTGGGTGGAAATTTTGGAGTTAGGAGGTTCAGTTTGATGGGATTTAGGCTTTAGTGCAAATTTGGGGATTTTGGCTCAAGTTGAATTTGGGTGAGCTTTGAGTTCAAAGTTGGGTCAACTGATTGTTCAGACTGGTTTGGAGAAATTTTATGAAGAATTAGAATCCAACCGTAGGATTCAAGGTTTAAGTTTTTTAGGGTTTAGAGTTCTTTTTTTATATATAGGGAACCTCATAGGGAATTTTATATGTACCAAAAAAAGGATACAAAAGCCGGCTGGTGGTTTCCCGCTAAACCCAACATACAACACATAAAATAGAAAACCTAAAGAAACCTCCATCAAGATTACAACACATGTTAAATTTTTTTAAAAAAAAAAAAAACAATGCACATAGAAACAATAAAATGGGACAATCAAAGAAGCTCTAATAAGGCACCCTAAGGACGAGGCTCCAAAAAACATGAACATAAATAGCCAATCCTCTAAAATAAAAGCCTTTAAATAACTGACAACAATTCTAATACTTGCAAACAAAACAAAACAAAGCAACCTGCAAGAGACTTAAAGAAGCATAATCGTGAGTATCAAAATAAAAAATTAAAGATTAAATGTAGCAAGCACCAGAAATTTAAACCATGAGTAACCTACATCAGATGAATGAACAACGCAAAACCACAGAACATAAGGACATGGTGCGGGTAAAAAGAAAGAAAGGAAGAGGATAATGAAGGAAACCAAAAAAGTAGAGAAAAGCGCAAAGCCTCACCCAAAGAGGAAACATTTTCACAGGTAAAAAAGAGAAGACGGAAGGAAAAGAAGCACAAGGATCGAAATAAAAAGAGGTAGCCACCAAAAATAGGGCAAAAACATCAATGTTGACATGACAATACACCAAAAAAGGATAAATGTCAGACAAAAGATGGGCAAAGGCTCCAACGCAAAAAGCAAAGCAAAAGATGGCCCAGTCAATGCCTTATTAAGAAGAAAAGCAATTCTGGCACAGAAGTTGCGATGCTAAAATAAGATTATATAGAAAATTAGTCACCAACGAAAGAAAAGTCATAGATCTCCAAAAATTTATCATCTATCAAATTAATATTCGAGCAACCACCCATAAGATATTAATATACTTTGGATAAAAAAAAAACTACCCAATAAGATAATAAAATACAACAGCTAAATTAATTAAAATAATTCAACGGAAGCATGACTAGCTAAAATGATCTCAGCCCGCATGATTAGCCAAAAAAAGTCTCTAAATAGTATTAAACCCTAAAAAACTTAGGGATAGAAAATAAGCATAACCCACCATAGTAGGCGCCCCAACATTCAAATAAAAAAGGCCAACTGAATCAGCACAACCAGTGAAGCACATCCTGATAAAAGGTATACCAGCCACACGGAAGATCTAAATAAGTGATAAGTAATGACATGCCATCCAGAATACAACCATAGCAAAGAAACATAACCTACAATAGTAGCACCCAAAGACGACAACAAAAGGATCCATTGGATCAGCACAACCAATGGAGTACATCCCCATAAAAGGGATATACCAACCACATTAAAAATCCAAATAAGCGATAAATAATATATTAAGTGAGCCCCCGGAACCAATAACTCATAAGGTAAAAAGGAGAGTTCATATGAATATCAACATCTCAAAAGCTGTATATTAGATAAGATAGAAATTCACCGGGCTCATAAAACAAATCAACAGAAACAGACTAACAGCTTCAAGCCACCCATATAGATAACAAAGTCAGTTGATTCTCAAGTAAGGTAACCCTTTTTTATGCATATTAATTAAACCTTTTAAATATTATTGAATTTTATTGGCAAAATATATTTGAGAAGAAGCCAAACTTGCTTCATATTTAACAAGCCAATCCATACAAGCATTTTCTTCACGATAAATATAAGAGATATAATAATTAATCTCTTTTATCATATTTTGAACATCACAAATTAGGTAAAATAAAGTGAAGCAATAATTATTATCTTCTTGATAATCAGTAAATAGCTTAATCACAAGTTGAGCATCAAGTTTGAACCATATCTTATTGAGCTCAAGACCTAGAGCAAGTTTGAGAGTGAAATTGAGAGCAAATAATTTGGCATAAATAGATGAATTAACAGCCACAAGGCCAACAAAATAAGGATAATGTTCACCTTATGATCCCTTAAAGTCCCACTGAAGCCAACATTTTGATTATTGTTGCAACCATCAGTCTTCGCCTTAATCCATCCATTAAAAGACTTTTGTCATGTTGCAATGGATACTTTAGGATTAATGTTAGTATCATGAGAAAACCCAAATATTTGGAGTGACAAATATAAAATTTTAAACTATTTCACATTCAACAAATTAGAATTAATAAGGAGTTGATTCTATTAATGATGTTATGAGTGATAGCAACGAGATTCATTTTAATATTCCTATGTTTGGAAATTATGATTGGTTTTATGGTTCATTTAAGAGTAAAGATCTGTTAGTTTAGCATTAAGGTTTTATAGTCTATGGTTTAGGACTAAGTCTTAAGGTTTAAGGTTAAGGATTAAAGTTTTAATATTTCGTGTTTGGGCTTATGACTTAGGGTTTTTAAGATTTATGATTTGGGCTTTAGGTTGAGGGTTTAGGGTTTGTAGGGAGGCTTAGAGTTTAGAGTTTCTAATTTTTTAATTTCTATTTTAGATGTTAGGATCCATGATGTAGGTTTAAAGTTTTTTATGTTTTATGATTTAGGGTGAAGGTTTTATAAATTGGGTTTATGTTTTTCGAATTTTGGTTTTAATGTTTAAGTTTCATGATTTATGTTTTAGGATTTAAGGTTTAGGTTTTAGGATTCCTAATAATGGTTTACATTTTGAGATTTTTGTAAGAAAAAGAATATATTATATTAATATTAAAAGAAGGATATGGGGAGTGGTTGGAGGTCTCCATCTAAAACAAAATAAAACACACTCAAGAAAAAATCTATGGAAACCACCATTGAAAGATCCAATATGTGCAATAATCATAAACAACACCCATAAGCAAAAAATGAAGGAGATCGTCAAAGTCAATTAAAACAACACCACTCCACTACTATTAATGCCAAGAAAAGGTCCAATAAAAGCAACCTACAAAACAAACAACGAAAATATGCCTCATAAAACACTTAAGCAACAAGCCAGAAAAAGAAACAAAAAAATATTCTAAGAACAAAGCCCCAGAGATAAGGAAGGAGTGGGTAACACCCTAATAACTATCAATAAGCATAACATAAGAGCTAATAAGACCCCAACTAAAAACCACAAGAGAGAAAGATAAGAGAAGGTGGTTTGAGCCTCCATCCCAAGTACAAAACCATTAGAATGGGGATGTCAAAGCATGCTCACTTAGATCCAAAAACTGAACAAGAGAATATAGGGAAATTAAGGGAAGCAAAGAACATAAGGGAAATAAAGATGCCAAATTTAAAGGATAAAATCAAATAATAAAACAGACATACCTACAAAGAACATGGCCAATGAGGAGAAAAAACCAAAACCACTAAAATGAGTAGCCTCAGAAATAAATACCAACAAAAGGGAATAGAAATCATTAAAATAAGATTCTAATAGGCTCCCAACATACCCAAGCACCGACGGACTAGCAAAAAAATGCACACAGAGAGTTTCCTATGAGATTCTTAAGGCACCAAATAATAAGGGCCTTCCTTTCCTTGAAATAGTTCCTTAGATTGGAAGTAAGCCATTAAATAGGGGCTAGGCATCCTGTCTTATAAATGGCTCAAATCAACTCAGTCGTATCATGGCTATAAATCTGGACTGACTCGGTTCTTTTTTTCCTTCCTTGGAAAACCACTTTGGCTACTAAGGAGGGTTTTAGGATGCTTCCAACAAGTGCATCGTGTCTTATTAGCGCAACACACTTGTTACGGGTCCTTTTTTGGGATCACTATTGATGTCATATGTGTATGATGTCCACTTGGATGATACAAGATCGTGCTCCTAGTCTCCTGTAATTCAAGGCATCCCTTAGGATCTCTCGATACGTGTTTTGCGCATGGAACTCAGGTTGGTGACGATTTAGCCTACTTAGGGAAACTCATTTTTTGGTGTCATCTGCATTGATACAACACAATTTTTTGATTATTTTTATGTTTTAAGGTTTTGATGTTTTAAGGTCATTCCTCATCAATTTTTGGCCTTCTGAGGTTGAGGAAAGTCATGAAACTCTCCCATGCATGTTTTGAGAATATTCAGTTTCATGACCAATGCATTCGCATAGAGGTTAAGGATGTCGCTCGACACTCAAATACCTAAATTAAAATCTCTAGAATGCTCATTTTTAAGTTGAGGGGCCATATTTTAGTGCTACATGGCTTCTCATAGCTTCCAAGTCAATAAAACCTTCTTATGGACATCTAGCATCCAAATTGAGTTTCAAATCAGTCAAGCCGTACCCTGGCCCTGGGCAGAATTTTTAGTCTAATACGGTACACCCTGGTTTCTGCTGAGAAGTAGGTTAGCTTACTTTCATCCATATTATGCTTTGGAGTTTTAGACACCGGTAACACCCCTTCCGCGCATGCTTTTGGGAAAGTTAGGGTTTAGGGCGTCGCACCTGCGCAACAGTTTAGGTCACCAATTGACATCAATTTCTCCTATAAAAGATCCTTAAGAATGTTAATTTTCATAATTATTCGACCATATTTTAGTGATATACACTCTCCCATATGTTATGGATCTAGAAAACCCTTTGTTGGACATTTTACATGAATAATGGTGCTCATCGAGCCAGCCTGGCACCCCAGCACTCAACTTAGGAGCCTAAACGCCAGACGTAGTGCCCTAGCACCAGTCTTGGGACCCTAGGTGCCCGAAACAACTTTAAATGACTTTGAAAGCGAGAGGACAGAAACCCTGTGCTAGACTTAGTGCCAGTCTAAGGCGCTTATACGTCAGAAATACCCCCAATAGCCTAGAAACTGAGCATGCAAATAGTATGTGCCTAGGCCCTGACGCCTAGGTGCTAAGGCCAACTCCTCGACACCCCAAGAGCTGTCAAGTTCCAAATTTTTTATTACTTTGACCCAATTAACCCATTAAAGGCCAAAAAGTGAGCCTTAGAAAGTGGGAGAAGGTTTTAGTTAAATTTCTTAGCCTCCTACTAAAATTATGAACCAATCACATGCTTCATAGAGAGTTCATTGGGGGACTAAGATTGGGTCAAAGAGCTTGGACTCAATGAAAGGCCATTCCCTCCATTCCTTTTGCATCCATGCCAACATTTTGAATTAGAAAGAGGTATCAATTGCTAAGGGTGGATGAAAAAGGGGCTAAAGGGGAGAATTCTTAGAGTGGAGAAGAGATTAGAGGAGAGTTTTAGAGCAAGGCAGGTTGTCTTCTTCTTCCCTTCTTTTTCTTCTCCAAGGTTTCCTCATAATTTTCTTCTTTTTTTTCCATCAAAGTTTAGAAAAGAGTATGAGGAAATATTGGAGGAACTTCTTCAAGTAAAAGCTTCAACTCTTCTTTGAAAAAGGAAATCTTTATCCCACTCAGAAGAAGATTAAGGCTTCAATTCTCCTTTTGAAGAGGAGAGTTTCATCCCAATAAGGTAGGAGCAAAGAGCAAGCAAAGAGAAAGCATCTTCAACCTCCATGTAAAGAAGAGAACCTAAAAACTCTTATTTTTTTTTTCATTCATATAGCCCCTTAGGTCTGGATGTTAGAGATTTAAGAACCTAGTTTACGAGTCAAAGAAAAGCCCCTTAAGTTACGAGTAATTTATTGAAATTTCCTACGAAGTATTGAGCTCTCCCTCTAAGCATAAGCACAAAGAACCCAAATGGTAGGAATCTAAATTTCACACAATTTTGGTGGCTCTAATTTTTTATGGAGATGTTGGAGCATAAGAAATTTAGATAGCAAAAGAGCCCCAAGACCATTTCATTTTCCAATTCGTAGAGAAGTTTTCCTCAAGGAAATGGAGAAAACACCTCTACATCATTCACCAAATTTGGAGGTAGCTTCGCTACAAATCCATAAATCGAAGCCTACATCCTATGTGAGGATGTTAGGATGAATTTAATCTGCTATCAAATGCATGTGGTTTCATTATCTTGTGGGCTTTGCATGAGACACCACACATATCACTGCGATCATATGATCGTTTTGGTTCGATCGGTTACAAAGATTCGATCAACTTTCCACTTTGGTTTAATCGTCCTCAAAATTCTAATCAACTGTCCAATTTGGTTCGACCAGCTACCCTAGCTCAATCCATTGATCAAATTAGGTTTGATCACCCATGAAGGTCTAATCAACCGCCTAGTTATGTTTGATCAACCATGAAGGTCTGATCAACCGCCTAATTCTGTTCGATCGGCCTCCCTAACTTGATTGTTCGATCAAATTGATTCGGATGGCCACCAAGGTTCCATTATTGTCGGTCACTATATTAGAAATTGTCGGTCGTCGGAATGGATATCCCGATGCCTAATTTTAAAAGCTGTTTAATTTAATATATATATATATATATATTAGGAAAATTAATATTTTAGTTTTTGAAAATACAAGACCGAACCAATTTTATCTTTACAATACTTTAAAAGATCAAGCACAACATCGCAAGTAATGTACCTATCCCGAGGAATAGACACACGATTATTTTATAATAATTGTTATACTTTATAAGTTACATCAATTTGATGACCAACAGTATATTGACCTTTAATTATCAAAACATTATAATTATTAGGCATCTTGCCCGATGGAAAAATGACATCCAGTACTATGACAATAATTTTGGTGATACGCCCTTAGTTTTGTTCTTCAAGTTATGTTTGATCAGCCATGAAGGTCTAATCAATAGTTTAATATTGTTTGATCAACCATTAAGGTTTGATCAATCGCCTACTTCTGTTCGATCGGTCGCCCCGGCTTGATCGATCGATCAAATTGGTTTGGATGGCTACCAAGGTCCGATTAATGCTGGTCGCCAAATTAGAAATTTTTGGCCGCCGGAATGGATATCCCTACTCCCAATTTTAAAAGTTGTTTAATATATATATATATATTAGGAAAATTAATGTTTTAGTTTTTAAAATATAAGACCGAACTGATCTTATATTTTCAATAGTTTAAATGATCGAGCACAACACCGCAAGTAATGAACCTATCCCAAGGAATAGACACACAACTTATTAGTGAGGCTCGATTGAATAAACTATAAAATTTATGACATCCGTTTGATTTGTGAACATTTATATTGACCAACAAGTTCCCCTTTCTAATATGAACGATTAGATTGGGTTTATATTACATGGGTTCTTAAAGCTCCTTATAGAGGCAACCCCCTATAATTAATTACATCTTAAATGATAGAAGTCACTTAAGAAAACTCTCAATTTAGATCATAAAATATTGTCTTTAAGGAATTCAAAAGGATAAGACCTTTCAAAGATTGGACAAAGAGGTGTGAAATGGGAAAGGCTGAAATTTGGAACATTTTATTTACGGAATCCAAAGAAGGAGAAAACTAGGGGTCGTCACAGATCCTGAGGAGAACATCGGTGACTTCCCAAGCTATCTTATGGTTTGACTTCAATTTCGATGAGATATTATTAAGTTTTTCATCCTGCCAATTTTATTAGTTAGAGCTTACATTTGTGTAAGACAATCACACAAATAGTTTTGAAAATGTGAGGATTTAGGCCATGATGAACGACAGCCTCAGAATCCTAAAACGAATTTGGGCTTAAATTGCACAACATGATTGTGCAAAGGCCTAAAGATAAGTTGAGGATTTATGTCGCACTAGGCGAACAATCATGAAATCCTATGGCTCATTGTTTAATTCTAAGTAGAGAGATGTGATATTGTAGATCCTTGTGTTGTTATAGAGCGCTATTGTAGAAGGTTGCCCACAGAGTTAGCTTCAAGCTCCTCAGCGAAAGTAGCAGTACTAAAGTCTAAGGTTTAAAAAGTTTAAATGGAAAGTTCAAATTTGATCATTATGGGGGGGGGGGGTTAAATTTGATTAGAGCGACATTATTCAGGATTCCACGGTCCCCTCATTCTGATACCACTATTTTTTTTTGAATTTACTTAGCTTAAACGAGTTGTTATACCCATTTAAACTGACTAGATCTCGATAGCAACCATGGGTTACCTCATCCGAGGGACTCCCGTAAATTCAAAAGGGCGTATTATGACAATGTTTTTTTTTTTTTTTTTGGTTTAGAAGATCTTGTTTAATTTTGAAAAAGGTAATTGATTTTGGAAAGTTTGTTTTGTTTTGTAGGCGAAGTAAGGTTTACAACCAAGAATGTATAACATTTGAAGCAAGAGTAAGTTGTAGTAAATGACATAAATTAAATAACACTATAAAAGCATACATGTTATCTTCTCGCTGCTCCCGCTTAAAGATTAGAACTTGCAACAGGTATATAATTTTGCATAAATTTAAGTAAATTGCAAGGGTAGATGAAGGTGTAGCTACCAAACCCTAAGTCATAACTTGGTAAGTCCCTAAAGGTTTTAATGGATGACTTTTTGAACAAAATATAATAAGTTCAATTATCCTTCAAAATATCCAAAAGGTTATAAAAGCATTTGGGAAACAATCCCTAACAACTTTTAAATTCCTTTTGAAATGTTTCGAGTCCATTTGAATTTAATATACTGTTCAGTCAATCATCTCGAACTTTAAATTTAGTTTCAATGAGTTAGTACACCTTATGCTTAGTGAACATGATATCTTAATTATCCTAAGAATGGGGTACTCAATTAATCAGTTGATATTTTACTTAAGAGTTATGTAAATAGATGCCCTTGGGGTAAGCTTAAATCATTAAAAATTTTGTACCCACCATTAAATTTAGGCTTGTAATGTTTAAAGGTGTTAATTATCAATTATATTAACTTTTCTAAAATTTTATTAAACAATCTTGGATTAAGCTTAGCTCACTACTAAGCCCTTAATAATTTTCACGGGTGAATTTGCAATTATCAAAATATTAATATAAGTGATATGTATTCTTATTAAAATATCATACCATATCTAATTATGGGCTTAAAATAAGTGAATTATCATCTTCTTAACCTAAGCCCATCACTTTAGAATCACTTAAATTTAATTAACTTCCAAATTCCAATAATTCATGAAATTACAACTTTACTCTTACCTTGAGAATGTGGCAAATTGGTTTCTACATTTTAACCTATTATGTTTCAAACATCCAAAAGAATTCATTAAGATCAAAATTACCCATTTTCCCTTATTTAATCCTAAATTCTAATTAAGGCACAAAAATCTAAAATTACCATTTTGCGCCTAGGGCTTTCCAGTTCATTACTCATTAAATATAATTCAAATGATTTTGAAATTTTTATGATACCTCACTCATGAGTCAACCAAAATATCAGAGGAGAAAATATGGAGAAAATGTGATTTTTCTAAGTTTAATTTAATTTAAATAATTATTTAACTTAGAAAATAGGATTCTCAATATCAATTTATTTAACTAATCAAAGTAAATTTTTTTGTCATTAAAAAAATTATTAGAGGTTCACCTAAGTCAGAGGACCACTTGGACAAAATTTTATAATTTTTCAAATTATATTTTAATTATTAAAATTATTTATTGATTTTAGTGATTTAATTATATAGGGAATATGTTTTAGTTACAAACATTATTTTTTACATCATTATTAAATTTCCCTAAGTCCAAAGAACTCAAAGGAACAAACTTTTCATTTTTTGTGATTTTTAATTTATTTATTATAGTTATTTTAATAGAAAATTAGAAAAAAAATAAATTTTTAGCCTTTAAAAATTTATATTTAACTAAGAAAAATTCAGAAAAATATTGTAATGAGTCCCAAGTGATTAGGAAACAATTAGAGACAAATTGACATTTTTCATTTCATTATTTTTAATTATTTTTAATTATTTTTAATTCAAAATAAGCTTAAAAATAAAGTATTTATTCAAAAATAGTTTTTATTTTTTCTAAGTGCCCCTGATCACAAGGAGCTCAGAAAACCATTTTCATAATTTTTCTAATTATATTTACTTTATTAAAAAAATTTTAAAGCCAAAAAATGTCATTTTACTTTAAAAAATTCAACTTTAGTGATAAAACTAAATCAAATAAATTTTAAATTTTTATAGTGAGGTAAAATAAGTATTAATTATAGTGTAGAATTATGTTTTCTACTTTTTAAAATATAATGAATTTATTTTAATTTTTATGAATTTTTAGGGTTTAATTAACTATAACAATTTATATAAATATTAAAGTTTGACTTACAATTTTCCAGAAGTATTCTAACAACAGGGAACTTACCAAAATAAGTTTCATATTTTCTTTTTTATATTTTAATCTACATAATTATATTAAGTACAATAACCATCCAAACTTAGAAATTATGGTTACATGTGCAGAGATGCTTTCTGACTTTAGAAAAATCACAAAATATCTCTACTGTCATGGGGAACAAACTCCTAAAATCCCAAGCCACGATGATTATTATACACTTAATTAAAATTAAAACATTATAGAGGCTATTTAATTAATTAAAAATCAGAGACACACCAAATATTTTTTATTTTTGTTCCACATTAATCTCCTTTGTTCACTGAGCAACAAAAATTTTTCATTTTATTTTTATAAATTTTCCATACAAAGATATGGATTTTCTAAGATCTAGAATTAAAATAAATCAAAAAAATTCTATTTTTCTATTTATCCTAGTCAGTGTCGCGTCAAACTAGGATTCTACAAAGCTACGCGTTGCGCTCCTCCATTCAATGCTGCCATCTGACTCGGCAGCCACACGACACATGCTTTTCATTTCATTCGTACGGCTGACGTGATCTGGACCGTCCAACTGATACACGCGCAATCCAACGGCTCTCCGTCATCATCCCCAATGGCCAAAACCTGTGAACCGCACGACTTCAAACCCTAAGATCTCGGTGTAGACTCAACCAAATAACTTTGGGTTTGTTCCTACACCTTCATATACTCAATAAGAATACATTTATATGTCTACATGCATATGAAATACAAGTTCTCTTCACGAATGCCAAACCGAGCCAAAAATTAGGGTTTATAACTTTGCCTAAGAGGTGAGGCCTTGATTGGGTGTTTGTGGAAGCTTCAGTGGAGTTTAACGAACCTCCTAGAAGTGTCACTTCCCTCTGGTGAATGCTTCAAGTATGAGCTCGACCAACAGGTGGTGTGGCCTTGGTCGAACAGTGGGTTGGAGGGCTCAAAGTGATGGGGTTTGAGTATGGAACTTCTCCTTAAGCTCGGGTGAAGCTTAGGGAAAGGTTAATTTGAGTTTTGGCAGAATGTGGTGAGGTGTCCTATTTTTAGCATGATTTTGAGCTTTGGAATTGAGCTCAGACAGTGGTGGAGGTGACTGGGAAATGGTTGGATTGAGCTTAGAAAGGCTTGAAGAGTCTCTGGAAACAATTTGACAGAGTTTTCCTTAGTTTTTTTTATTCTCCTTTTTGGCCGTGAGAATGGTCCTATTTATAGAGGGAGCCATGGTTGCCACCAGGGCAAGTCAGGGCAAGCAGGGGGGCTGAGAGGATGCTTATGTGGAGGGATAAACGATGCAAGTGACCAATTGGGTTGAGCCATCTCAGAGAGTCCCAATCTTGGGTTTGATCCATTTGGGACCTCTCGAGCAGGGTGTTTTTCGGAAACTAGGCTGGTCGGTCGGTCAAGGCTGAGTTGGTGGCTAGCTTGGTCAGGGGAGCTAGAAGGTTTAATTGTGATGGTTTGGGGGCTTGGGAAGGCTGGTGGGTAGAATCCTTATGGTTTAGTCGAATTTAGGAAGAAATCCCCTAATTTAAGGAACCCTTGGTCCATGGATCAATTCTTGGGACTTGGGTGATTTTATTAGCATCATAGGTGACTAACTAACCAGGGTATGAGAGGGTTAAGGTTGGCTAATGCAAAGGATTTGAGTCAATTTGGGGTTTAGGTTCAAAATTAGGGCTTTGGTTTAAACTTGGGTCTAAGTTGAGTTTAGATTGAGATTTGGGCCAAGTGATTGATCAAATTGATTGGGATGATTGTCATGAGAAGTTTGGGGAGGAATTAAGTGATTTTAAATTGATTTGGAAGGTCAATTTGATGGAATGATCAATTTTGGGCATTTGGGTTACACTTGGGTTTGAATTGGGCTAGGGTTTGGATATGGTCCAATTGATGGTTCAATTTGATCAAAAATATTGTCATGGAGAATTTTAGATATCAATTGGGTGGAAATTTTGGAGTTAGGAGGTTCAGTTTGATGGGATTTAGGCTTTAGTGCAAATTTGGGGATTTTGGCTCAAGTTGAATTTGGGTGAGCTTTGAGTTCAAAGTTGGGTCAACTGATTGTTCAGACTGGTTTGGAGAAATTTTATGAAGAATTAGAATCCAACTTTAGGGAAATTGATTTGATCATGGGGTTCAATTTGGGGAATTTGAAGATATGGCTAAATTGAGGATTTTTTATTGGTTTTGCAATTAAGCTTGAAATTGGGTTTAATTGAACTTGGATTTGGTTTCAATTAGGATTGAGAATGATAAATTTGTGTTTGGAACTGGAATTGGGGGAGATTTAAGTCAATTTGGTGAAAATTGGGAATAAATTGGGGAATTTGGGCCTTTAAGGGCAATTTGGGGATTTTGATCAAAGTGGGTCAATTTGGTCAAATTGGGCCCAATGGAGTGGTTCAAGTTGATTTTACTTGATTTTGGGGAAATTTGGAGTGATTTTGGAAACTTTTGGACTTTTTGGGGCATGAAGGGTATTTTGGTAATTTGGGGGTATCTTGGGAATTTTGGGAGATTTGAGGTATTTGGTCAATTTCAGTGTTTTTTAATGGTTTGAAATGATTTTGAAGAGATTTTGATAATTTGGGTAATTTTGGAAATTTTTGAAAAAAAGTAGGGTTTATGGGCAATTTGGTAATTTGGTGACGTTTGGGGTCAAAGAGGGTCAAAATTGTGAATTTGGTAAAATTGGGATTGATTGAAGATGTTAACCATGAAGTCACCCTATTTGAGCCATAGGACCAAGAGAACTCCCATTATGGATCCTCCATATGCTAGTTTTAGCCACACTCTAGCCTAAGGCTAATGGTTCAGGGGACCATCCATATGAGTTTCCATTAAATTAGGGGATCAAGCTAGGTATGTCTGAGTTAGGGTTTAGGTTGTGAGTGCAGGTGCAAGTGTGTGTGTGTATGTAAGACTGACCAAGACCACACCACCCAGGGTTAACCCTAAGGCCAAACAGTCCTACGGGGGCTCCTCTTGAGCTCCCCCATATTGGTCTCACCTACTAAGTGCTAGAGGTTAGAACCAACATGTGAAACTTCAAGTTGAGTAAAGAAGAGTTTAGAATTTTCTATTGGCGAGGGTATCATAACTAGTCCTCTAGGAATAGTCAACAAGAAAGCCCTATGGCTAGATCCTAGGCTTCTAAGGAAGAAACTCGGTCTCGACCAAAAGTGAGGTCAACAATCAACAATTTAGATTTGGTTCGATTGGCCATGAAGGCCCAATCCATCACCCACTTTGGTTTGATCAGCTGCCCCAAATCGATCTACTGATCGAATTGGTTAGGTTGGGTGCCAAGGCTCGATCAACCTATCACTTTGGTCTGGTCGGCCACTCCGGTTCGACCAAACCCCTATCGGTCATGACACTGGGTCGATAATTTCGGCCAACCTAAAAGGTCAATTGGCTAACCTCAGTTGCATGATATATCTTTACTTGTATTTGTCACACTGCTTGCATGTCTTAAATGATACTTTGCATATGCACCCACCTTGGTTCGATTGAGCACCATGGCCGATCACAAAACTAATTAAATCTGGTTCGATCGGCTAGTAGGGTCGATCACAAAACCACACTTTGGTTAAATCAGCTACCAAGGCCGATCACGGCAATCACAAAATCACTATTTGGTTTGATCGGCCACCAAGGCAGATCACAAAACCTCACTTCAGTTCGATCAGCCACTAATGTCGATCACAAAGCCCACTTCGATTCGATCGACCAACAAGGCCGATCACAAAACCACAGTTCAGTTTGATTGGCTATCAAGGCCAATCACAAAACCACATTTTGGTTTGATTGACCATGGAGGTTCAATCAACCACCCACTATGGTTTAATCGACCACTAAGGTCGGTCATAAAACCATACTTCAGTTTGATAGGCCACTAAGGCTCGATCGTAAAAATAATCACTTTGGTTGATCGGCCACCAAGGTCCGATCAACCACTCACTTTGGTTTAATAAGTCACCAAACCCAATCACAAAACCACACTTCAATTTGATCGGTCACCAGGGGACGATCATAAAACCAATCACTCTGATTTGATCGATCATCAAAGCCCGATCATACAACCAATCACTCTGATTCGATCAGTCACCAGAGCCCGATCATAAAACCAAATACTTTGGTTCAATCAGCCAAGAAGACCCAATAAAAAAACCAATCAATTTAATATGACCGGTCACCAAGATTTGATCAACCAATCACTTTAATTTGATTTGCCACCAAGGCCCAATCAATCAATCATTTGCATGTTGCATTTTCTACATTTGCATTTGCACTGCTTGCATGTTCATTGCTAATTGCTTTAGCTCATTCTTGCATGTGCATGAAAAAATGAATTTTTGAATGTTATCTGATACATTAAAGACTATTGTATGATAAGTCAAGTTTTTGCCTTTTGTATATGTTTGCATGTGGTGTCTCTCTGAGCACCAACACTTGTGGCATTACCGCATACATATGCCACAATATGTGTGTGACTTAATACTTGTAAACCATTAATAAGTGGTGTCTAGCAATGCTAGCTCATTGGTCTGTGAATCTTTTAAATGGAAAGCATGACGCCTCATCACTTATGACATCACCCTTGAATTTCATAAGCATTCACATTGTGTGCTCAATCTGGGTCATGCTCTGAAGTCACTGAACCCATTGAGTGCGCAATTGCCCATTTGGTTATGTTATGTTGCATGATTGCGTGATCATCACCTTGTGTGTCTTGATAGCAAACTAGACTTGTTAGGTGAGAGAACTTGTGTTAATTGTGATGCTTTAATGAACATTTTTAAATGGGCAAATCTTAGTGAGTAATGCAAGATATTTTATTGAGATCAACACAAATATAATTGTTCTAAGGCTCTAAGTAATCTAACACATGTCACCTTGCATGTTGCAGTCTCGTATTTAATAACATACTATATTTTTCAAATTATGCAATTAGCAAAACTAGGCCATTCGTGCGACCAAATCTTTCAAAACCCTTTTAGGTGATACACATTAGATCCCTTGGATCCCTAAGATGGGGTCGGTGTGGATGACCCAATCAAAGTTATACATGTAGCCTTTATTGTTATGTTAGGACACTTTCGTTAGATGGTGTGCTAAACTAGGGCTAGGATGCTAGATAGTCTTTTTAATGTCCTGACTATTGTTCTCTGTTGGTTTGGTTGCTTCAGCCATACATCACTTTGTGTGTTGCTTTGTGCGTTTACTATGTGTGGACTTATGCATTAGTATATTAGGGACAATTTTCTATGCAGGGAACCATGCCAAAAATAAATGAAAGGGAGGAGCAAATAAAAATTTAAACACTAACACTTTCTACAGGTGTTTCTAATCCTCTCTTCTTGCCAAACATGACTCATATGTGTTACATGATATAACTCGTGCTAACTATTTTGTAGGTTGAGTTTTTTTTTTATTTGATCATGTATCTAATAGAGTCCCTAGGATCAAGTCTATATCGGAAATAAGGTACAAGCAAGGGTTTCAAGTTGCACGGTGCACCGAACCACATGACGGGGACTAGGAGCAGCTGCATGTGTCTCGTACTTTAATTATGAATTCATATTCATGTATAGGATTAGGACCAAGCATGTATATGCAGATTCCGACAATATTTCTTGCTATATGTTGCCGACCTAGCGGCACCAGCCTGCTAATATTTGTTTGGCTTGCCTTATTTCCAATTGCGCAGTGTACTTACCTTTTTCACTTTCTTGGCTTATGGTTTGTTTAGGCTCTTACGAAAAATAAAATCTGGGCTTATTAAGGATCCTAAAATATAAATTTTCTACAAAAAAAAAAAATGAATAATAAAAGATTCAAGATAAATCAAAATTTAGAACTAAAATCTTTTAACTATTTAAAATTTACTTTTATTTTCCTACATGGCCTTCGGGCGAGATTTAAAATGGATCGCATATCATGAATATATCTTAAGTCATCCATAATAGGGCCTCAATAATTAAATTTAATTGCAAATAATTGCATCATTCTGCATGTCCAGAGGAGGAAGCCCTCATGCTTCTTCAATCGACTAAGCTAAGCATAAATTTCTACATAAGAGGTTGCCTAGCATGATTAGAATGTTAGAAGCTCTCCCAAACCAGATGGGGGGTGTAGGTCCTTTATGAGTTAGTTTCAACCATATAACTAGACCCTCTCATCTTCTCCTTTCTAGAGGCATCTTTGTCATCGAATTGATGAGTACAAGTCCCACATTTACCTATTTCAACCCTTAGAGAGATATGAAATTGAAGGTCTATTTTCTCAGGTCTTAAGGCTACTGAGATTCTCTTGGATGATGCTTCGAGTTAGACTGACTACCTTTACGACCAGGTATACTTAGGCCCTCCATAGCTTGAGATGACGTATCCATGATATCCTAACCTAACTACCTTTACCTACTTTGGGGGTTTTCTCCCCTTCCTATTAACATCTTTATTGACCCCATTGAAAAATCGTTGATATCATCTTGTGGGCCCCGCATGCCTAGGCATTATAACCCGTAGTGGATACAGTGATTTGCCCCCTATCCTATGGCCTGGTACAGGTGTTGAAAGCATCATGATTCTTTAGCTTAAGATAATCAAAATCCTTTGGTTACCCCAAATAACTAGATAAAAAATTACGTAAGCAAGACTTTTCTTATCGAGAGTATTATTGGGCATTCCCCAAGATGCAATTAACCAACGGGCCTTTGGAAGTTGTTCTTGACCCAGAACAAGCACAAAAACTTAATTCTGTAGTCTTGGGTTGCTTTTATAGGATTTTCTTTGTGAATATGTTTCCAAGACATTTTTTATCCAATCTCATTTCAAACATAAGATCTTAGCTATCACGCGAAGGTTACTTTATGAAAGTTCTTCACATTTTTTTTTAAATTGTTTCTCTAGTTTCATTGTTTTTTCTTTCTTTACATTTACTCTCCTATTTTAATTATATTTGTGATTCAAAATAGAGAGTTATTTGAAAAGAGAATGACACAATGATGATAAGATAAGCTGACGACTCAAAAAAGAAAGAACAAAATTATTACGTTATTCTAGATTTCCCTCGCCTCTTTGATCTTAGGTTTATGACTCTTAAGACAAAAGGCAAGAAGGGGATGTCATTCGATAATAGGAATCTTGTAAGCCTTAATCCTCTAAATCAGTGCAATGACTTCTTAGCTTTGAAGAAATTAATACTCAAGTGGATGTTTCTGATTCCTGAGGGTTGGGTAGAGATGGTCATTATCGAGAAGAAGTGGGAGCATTTTTGTTGCACCATTCTTCCATTCATTGTCCCGATCATCCACAAGTTTTTGTGGATACGAAAGAACCTACAAATGATAAGGTCTTCGTGTGAGGGAAATATGTGAGCTTCGATGCCACCACCATAAAGTCACTTATAGATATGTCTGACATACCAAAGTGTGACTTTTTAACTTCTCAACCCCTAATTGTGAGGAAATCATAAATTTTCTCACCAACCGCAAAGCCTAGTGGTGTATGCAGGAAAAGAAATATGAATTTCTTGATTTATGCTATGACAATGGAGTCTAACGTCTGACATTATTTCATATGTTCCAGGATGATGCCCAATGTGAAGTTGACCTAGCTGACCAAGGATTGAGCCATACTACATTACTATATTTAGAATAGAAAGATGATTGATGTCGACTATATCTTGGCTCTCTCTATCTGGGTCATATCGTCAGCAGATGCACTACTATGGGCTAGAGCACCAACACTTGGTTATTATATTGTGTGCCACCACCACCTTAGTTAGGGAGAGGTGGGAGAAGATGTTGAACATTCATAAACCAATCACTAAGGAGATCATTCACTCTTACAAGCTGACCTTGACATAAGAGAGAGGGGATAGAGTTCCTTGAGATCATAGTTGTCCCCACTGAGACCTGCTAGATCGATTGTTATGCTTACCCAATAGCTTGAGTCACTTATCAAGGATGTCAGACACTCAATTGGAAGTTTTATGATATGTATGATAAATCACACTATTGTGCCATGCAACACCAGTAGAGATATGATTACACACATCGATATTTTACCACATAACAAGAGCTTTATCGTTAGAGGGGAGGAACACTGGATCTGATCCTGTCATATTCCCAAAACCCCACCATTTTAGATATTTGAGTATGATATTGTACCAATGGAGGTAGAAAATGATGATGATGATGATAATGATGACGAGGAAGGAGAGATTTAAGTTTTCATTCTTGTTGTTGTGTGTCATTCTAATGTATTTATTAGATGTTGTGGACTGTGATATTTTTTATGGTTGTATAGGTCTGAAGTATGTTGAGGACTCCAATGATCTCATCTATGGATTTTTCAAACATTCTACGATACATGTTCAACTTGCATTGATGATGATGTTTACCTTACTTGCTTCTATTACTACATGCTCATGCTTATGACTCTATTACTAACTGCTCATGCTTATGGTTTCTGGTTAGTTGTGCTTATGACTACATGTTCAACTTGCATTAATGATGTTGTTGTGTGACTTTTTCAAAAATTCTATGATAGATTTTTTACTTCATATTTTGTTATACTTTTGCACACATGTGGATATTGGTACCTGCTTTCTTATTACTGTTACATGTTTGTGATGTTTACTTCCAATCTTTTACTATCCCCTGGTTAATAGGTGGTGAGGGAAGGACGAAAAACAAATTTGAGAGAGGGAATTTTACACATGTATTTGCCTAAAAATTGTTTATGTTGTGCTCAAATTTGATTTGATATTATGCATTATTTTATGGGCCCCTGCTATTTGATAATGAAAGGTATTTTTTTTTGTAAGATAGTGTGAAATCCATCTAAAAGTTGGAATTAGATTTTTTCAATAATAAGCCAATACTAGAATTTACTCACCCTTCTTCCTAGCACAAATATCTCAAAATATTTGAAAAGGTGTGCCTATAAAAATGATTAAATACTCCAAGGATTTTAAGTCTTAAGTCTTAATTCAAATAATACGACTAAACCTAATTTAAATTGAGTTATACGATGCTAAGACCTCACACTAAAGTTTAATTAAAATATCCAACTTAGAGAAAAATTGAAGCTCAAAATTTTAAAAAAATCTTACTTGACTCGATATATTAATTCTCTACCAGAAAAGTAATAACGATAAAAGAAAAAAAGAGAAAAACAAAAGAAAAAAAAAGAAAGAAAAGAGACAAAGCAAAGCAACCCTTCAACAAGGAGCTAGCTTAAAAAAGGAAAAAGGATTATAAAATATATAGGATAAGAAGCTTTAGGTTAAGCAAAATATTATTTCAACCTTTAGGTTTAGCTCACTTCCCTAATTTAGATAATTTTAATCACATTCTTAATGGGAGTCAAGGATCCTGTAAACCACAAAAAAAATTAAGGGACTGCTGGTTGTTTGAACAAGAGTTGAGTTTATTAAAACCATCTTAGATTAATGAAAAGATCACTGGATTAAGTGAATTGAGAATTATTATACTAAGAAAAATGTAAATAAAGAAAATTATAGGTGATTATATTAAAGATTCGCAAAAAAATCCCGCTACAGATGGAAATCACAAGCTTAGCAGATTCTCCCTTGACATTATTGAAAAGTAAAGACACCCCACAAGATTATGCCAATCTGATTCTCCAAATTATAGTTTAAGTGATAGGATTACTTAAGAACAAACAATGGGTACGTTTTGGGGATTTGATGTGAATAAAATATGTTATAAATTTCTAGCATGTTTTATACGTATTTTATGCTATTATGACGTGTGAGAAAGATATTTTTGTCATTTTGTGGAGTGAAAAAAAGATAATTTGAAAAAAAATATGAAACATTTAGGTAAGCACACCCTCGCTCAGGGTGGGGCGTGCCAGCATCAGGTTACCATGAGAAGCATTCTTGCGCTCAGACAGAATGCACCTGCACCACAACCTAGTTTGGCTGTCACACAAGACAATGCACATGACATAACCGTGCCACATATAGGGTGCAACTGCAACGAATTATGGTTCCCCCATGTCGAAAAGGTAGCACATACATGCTATCATCATGACCAACTACCAGTGCCCCCATGCCCGCCTCACAGTGCACCTGTGCCTAGCTTGCATATGGGTAGTGTGCCTGTGCCCGTTACCCGGGCACCCACGATCAACACAAAATTCAATTTTGAAAGGATTTATTACCTTTGTGGTGCCAACTATATAAATACATCTCTTAAAATGATGAGAAGTATCTTTTGACGGCTGGAAGTTAGGGTTTGCAACAGAGAGGAGTTCTTGTGACGAACTAGCAGTTCCTCTCCTTCTTCCTTGAGGGAGAAAGCTTATAAGAAATTTTTCTTATTTTCTTTGAAGGGATCTTATATAAGAGAGGGATTAGTTGCTATTATGAAGAGAAAAAGTTATGGTTGTAGTTTTTACTTTAGTATTTTGCTTGTATTAATGGTTTCAATGGATTTATTTTCGTTTTTTTCTTTCCATATTAAGTAGTTAAATTTTTTTTTGTGCCTCTATGATGTAGGGATAGTAGCTCTTTTGTGGATTTCCTTGCATGTGTTCCTGATAATAATTTTTTGTGTTTCATGTATTCAAGTTGTTGAGTTAATCTTCCGATATTTCTTTACTCCTGATCTGACCAATTAGGCTGTTAAAATTTTTTTCATGAACTATGACTCCTGCCCTTTGCGTTGTGGAATGAGTATGTTGACCATAGTAACCAAGTGAAATTGACATATTTTCATTAGGGTTTTGTAACCTACAT
>NW_018219394.1:0-354 GCF_001263595.1 Phalaenopsis equestris | reverse complement strand
GATCTCCTTAAAATGTGTCTTGATTTGATGTATTTACACAAGAGACGCATCCTTTCATGATAATTTCCATCCATGCTGATTACAACCACCTATTAAGCCAATGGGTGCCTCAAAAATATCTTTGAAATTCATGAAAACTGATTTTACTCATCTAGTAACTGTCACTGGCGCTTAAGCGCGGGGTCTCGGCGCTTAGGCGTGGCCTTCTCTGTTTAACCGGCGCAAAAGTGCCAGATCTGGTACTCAGGCGCCAAAACTCTTTTGCTCAATTTTTCACTTTTTTTTCTCTAAATTTAATCCTTTTTCACTCATGTAAGTATTTTTTTCTATTTTTACTTGTATATGCAAGAAAAA
>NW_018219393.1:0-2305 GCF_001263595.1 Phalaenopsis equestris | reverse complement strand
GCGATTAAAGTATTGCTTTCTAAAATCTTAGTTCGAAGTTCTAAACCACTCCCTGTGGGATCAAGATCTAGGACTCCATTAAAGCCCTATATTCCTTGAGGGATACGTATACTTGCATTGATAAGAGTGACTTTACAATTATTGAATAGTTATTACGTCCATATTTATCTTATATTCTTAAGCATATATAAAGTCGCCGGCCAAATACAACTTTTGATTCTATACGCGGTACCTTCAAGATGGGCTTAAGACCACCTTAGAAAGAGCACGATGATCCCAATATTTTTATATGTAAGGATTTATGAAGTTGTTTCCACTACTTGAATATTTTAATCCCCAGTAATGGCACCAAAAACTTGATACCAAACTTGATCCCAAGCAAAGTAAGATTTTAATTATCTTTTTAGGGATTCTACGCAGGTATACTTATCGTTATCAAGTAATATAGGCTTTCTGATTAAGCCCCGAATATCGATCCCACAGAGATCCAGGTTAATCACGATGGTTTTCAAGAGAAGTTCTAGTTTAAAATAACATGCCCTAGCTTGGAAGATTGATAAAGGTTTATTTTGGTTATATTCTACAATTATCACTACAATACTACTTCTACTTCTAAATTAAAATACTTAGTGAAAATCAGAAAGTAGGCTTTAATATATTAGAAGTAATCTTCCTCATACAATGAAAATAGTGACATGTGTAAAAGTAAAATAAGTAGTTAGAAAGATTGTTACAAATAGGAGCAATTATATTCTTTACCCTTACCAGAGATGCTATAAAGAACATTGGTTAATTTAAAGTTTGAATAGTTCTGAAGACGGGCTAGGCAGGGAAGATACTAGCTCTCACTTCAGAGTTCCCTCTTATCCCTCCACCTAGAGGCTAACATCTGGCATGAAAACCTAAAATAATAAACCAAATTAGGCTACTAGGGGGTTTAGTCTATCACTCTAAAGTCCTCTAACTCTATACCCATTAAAGATTATTTCTCTATTTATTTACACTCAACTATATGGTCTACATTCTCATCCATATATTCTCATGAGATTCTACCACAGTTGATTGAGACAACACCATTCCGGATCTTACATGTTTTCACAACAGATTTTAACATGTAAGTTGACCAAGTTTACATGTAAATGAAGAACAAAGTAAATTCATCACAATATATTCTCACTCTACTCAATTCTATACCCTACACATACATACTAATTCATTATAAGAGGGAAGAGTAACGAAAACTACTCACAACACATGGAGAAACAATAATAACTTTTCATTGAACAAGACTTTGAAACCATAAAAATAAAATACTAAATTCAAATCAAAATACAATGAAAATACTTATCTCTGATGTAAATCAAACTCTTCTTGTATAGCACAAGCAATCTCCTTACAATCCTCTCCAAGAACAAAGTGAAAAGAAAAGAAGAAATCTCTCACTCTCTCTTTCTCTCTCACCATATTGCCCCACTTGGGGCTCACGCCCATGCCTTCTTCTGCTTCTCCAAGCCTTCTTCTCCTTTTTCAATTGATTCAAGAGTCCAAGAGTTATTTTAAAAACATTTTCAAGCCTTTTTTATAATTTCCCAAAAGATGCTTAAGTGTCTCTTAAAAAATGTACAGATTCAATGAATCTTCCAAATGGTGCCTCAATTGACTCTTCAAAAATCCATATAACCACCAAAAATTCTTCTAGAAAGTCCTTTTTTTCATTTCCAATGAATTTCTCAAGAGACACATGAAGCAACACTTAAAAAATCATCCAAATCCGATGTATATTCTAGAAGATATGTTGAAAACCGTCTTTCGCGCCTAAGATCTGATTTTTGGGCGCTTAATCGCCCCCTATTGTGGGGCGCTTAATCGCCCCCTTTTCTATCTGGTGGCACCTAAGTGCCATATTTGGGTGCTTAAGTGATGGGCACAGGCACTTAAGTGCCCATTTTTAGTCCCCTTGGCTCCGGTGTGCCCCGATTTGACCCGATTTGCTCCAGTTTGCTTCTTTTTTGTCCATTTTTGTTCCTTTGGCTACAATCCCTCCAAATTCTTCAATTTGATGTATCTGCAACCAAAAACACAAGAAAACTTACCTTTAAAGTGCAATATCATCATAAAATATAGCATGAGAAATAGTACATTTTTAGGCGTATCAAAATCCTCCAAATTTAAACATTACTTGTCCTCAAGTAGTACTACAATTTTAAAATAATTTATGTAGATTAGAGTTAATGGGTCATCCTTTAGATACAATTTTATTCTAAAAATTAGATAGTTCAAATTAAAAGAACTTCTAGTGAATCAG
>NW_018219392.1:0-1103 GCF_001263595.1 Phalaenopsis equestris | reverse complement strand
AAGAAGAGTGAGAGGGAGAGGGAGAGAGAAGAATTAAGGTAGAATAAAGGGACGAAGAGAGAGAAAAGATGAGAGAGAGAAAGAGGGAGGGAGGGCTAGAGAGACGGGTACAAAGAATAAGGATGGGAATGAAAAATAAAGAGAGAGAGAGAGAGGCTAAGGAGAGAGAACAAAAAATGGAGAAGAGAGAAGAGAGAGAATAAATGAGAGTGTGAGAGATTGAGAGAGAAGATAGAGTGGAAGATAGATGGAGGGTAGAAAACGAGGAAGAAAAAGAAAGGAAGGGAGAAAGAGGGCTTGAGAGAGGTAGAGAGAGGCAAAGAGAGAGGGAGAGAGGGTGATAAAGAGAGAAAATATGATGGAGAGCAAGAGAAAAAGAGGAAGTGAGAAGAGAGATGGTCAATAGAGAACGTGAGGGAAGGAAGGAAATAGAAGCAGAGAGCAAGAAAGAGATAAAGGGAAAACAAAAGAGAGGGAGATAGAGGAGATTGACATAATGATTAGAGGGAGAGAGAAGACCTAACAGTGGTAGAGAGATAAAATGAGAGTAAAAAGGGGAGTGATAGATAGAGAAATCAAGGGAGGAAAGTAGAGAGAGATTTAGAGATAGAGGGTGAGGGGGTATAGAGCAGGAGATAGAGTGAGAGAGTGAGGGAGAGTGAGAGAAAGAGGATATGGGAGAATAGAGATGGAGTGAGGTTGAGAAAAGGACGGAGGAGAGAAGGAAGGCGAAGAGAGAAAGAGAGCTAAAGAGAGGGGGAAGGAAGGCAAAGGGAGGGTGGAGGGATAGATAAAGTGAGAAGAGTGGAAAAGAAAAGGATAGAAAAGTGAGAGCTAAAGAGATGGAGAGAGTTAGAGAAAAAGTGAGAGTTAGAGGGAGAGAAGGAAAAGAGAGATAGATGAAGAAAGGAGAGAAGAGTCTAGGGAGGGAGAAAGAGTGGAGAAAGAGTAAGGAAAGGGTGAGGGACATTGAGAAGAAAATAATATAACAAAGGAGGGAGAGAGAGAATGGGAGAGAGCAACAAAAAGATGGGAGACATAAAAAAGATCAAGAGAGACAGATAAAGGGAGGGATAGAAGGTGAGAGGGATGGAGGGAAAGAA
>NW_018219391.1:4703-5319 GCF_001263595.1 Phalaenopsis equestris | reverse complement strand
ACCAAACGGTACGGTGGCGTTTTGAAAACGCCGCCTGCATTTATAAGCTGCCCCAAACAGACCCTAAGTGATTCCGATAGAAAATAGTGGTACCGGGACGACGGAACCGTGGGATGTTGACCGGTGATGCTTTAATCAACTTTAATATGCCCTCATAAAATTTAAAGAACTTTGATCATAGGGTCACCTGATTTGACATCATAATCAAATGACCTAGAAAACTTGAACTCTGCTACAACGAGGAGCTTGGAGCTTATATGGTGGGCAACCTGGCCATATTCAATAGCAAGAGGATCTACAACAACCCATCCTTCCTTAGCTTTAAACAACAAAGCCATAGGAATTCATGATTGTTTGTTTAGTGCAACATAAATCCTCAAACACATCTTTTAGGCATTTGTACAATCCTGTTGTACAATCTAAGCCCTAACTTGTCTTAGGATTCTGAGGTAGTCGTTTGTCATGACTTAAATCCTCACATCTTCAAGGTTATTTGTGCTGATTGCTTCACACAAATGTAAATCCTAATAAATAAAAAAAAATTGTAGGATGAAACATCTAAATGATTTCTCCTAAAATTGAAGCCAAATAATAGGATAGCTTAGGAAGTCACCGA
>NW_018219391.1:0-4359 GCF_001263595.1 Phalaenopsis equestris | reverse complement strand
ATATCATAACTTTCTCTAGTTTATTTGATCGAGCCTCACCCTCAATTCTTATGTTCATCCTTCAGGATAAATACAGGATTTGAGGTAAAACGCTCTTTCATCTAAACTATAAAAATTATGGGGTCAGTTTGACTTCATCTTTTTCAAAAATAAAAACTTTTAAAACGTCCTTCCGAAGCCGGCAACGGGATTTCGATTCCGACGACCGACAGCTTCTTACGGCAAACCCCACACCAAAAATAGTGCCGACAGAATGATGAGGGCTTTTTTTAAGAAGATATTTAAATCTCTCCCAACCTTCATATATTGACTCTCCATCAATCTGATAGAATGATGTTATGCCAATTTAAGTTTAGCAGTTTTGGATGGAGCGAAATATTGGATAGAAATTTCTATGAAAGTTCTACTCAAGTTCTAATAGATCCTGGTGCTAACAAATTTAACCACATCTTAGCCTTATCCCGCTGTGAAAATAGAAAAAGTCTAAGTCTAATAGTATCGTTTGAGACTCTATCATATTTAAAAGTAGCACATAGTTCTAAAAAACTAGCGAGGTGTAAGTTAGGAAATTGATTGTTTTGTACCATTTGGATAATAGCAGGTTTAAGCTCAAATGAATTAGCAACTACAACAAGAATTTGGATAGATAAGTGAATTTCATCTGCTGTAGGATTTGCATAATCTCGTAGGGGTCTAGGTTGGTGTTCATTTTTTATTCCTTGATTGTTCATGTTGTTTTCAATCGTATCAGAATTCTTAGGTTCTCTTCTTAATCTTCTAATCCTTCTAACAGTGCGTTCTAATTTCGAATCGTAGGGTATAAGATTTTCAGGTCCAAATTTACACATACAATTTTAAATTAGTACACAATAATATAATTAACTAAATATAAAAATAAGTTGCAATTCAATTAAAAAGTGAATTTGATTTTAAGATTGAAATTGAGGTCAATTGAGGTCAAATTGATGGACATTTGAATTGAATTTGGGGAATTTGGGTCATTAAAGGTAAATTTGTGGGTTTTGGTTAAAGATGGTCAAATTGTCCAAATTGTGTAATGTGGTAGTTAAGAGAAATGAAATTGGGAATATTTAAGATTTATTTCAATTTTCTGGGATTTTTTGGAATTTTGGGATTTTGGGCCAAAGAGGGGTATTTTGGTAATTAGGGGTTGCTTTAGGGGTCAAAAGGCCAAGATGGGTATTTTGGTAGAGTTGAGGCACCAATAATCGCCAATAAGCCATTGACCAAAGGAAGCCCCATTTTGGGTCCTCTACATAGTGGTCTTAGCCAAACCAATAGTGGTCTTAGCCAAACCATAACCCTAGGGCTGGTAGGTTTAGGGGACCAGCTACATGAGTATCCCAAAAGATCAAGGGATCTAGGCTAGAAATTTGAGTTTAGGGTTGTGGGTGAATGTGGGTGTATATGAGTGTAGATGAGTGTAGTGAGTGCCTTAACTCCAGACCAACACCTAGGGTTATCCTTAAGGTTGAACAGTCCTAAGGGTGACTCATCTTGAGTTTTCCCACGTAGTGGTCCCACCTACTAAATGCTAGAAGTTGAGACCAACATGTGGCACTTCAAGTTGAGTAAAGAAGAGGGTAGAATTTCTAATGGTGAGGGTTCCATGTCTAGTTTTCTAAGAATAGTCAATTAGAAAAATTCTATGGCTAGACCTTAGGCTACTAAAAGGGGAAAAACTAAACCTCAACCAAAAATGAGGTCAACAGCCGACCATCTACATTAGTCATGAAGTCGGGGGCTAAGCTGGGAGGATACCGGCTCTCACTTTGGAGCTCCCACGTTCCCTTTGCCTAAGTGCTAACATCTACACTTTAGCACCCAAACGATAGGACCAAATTGGGGATTTTAGTCTGTCACTCTAAAATCTCCAATTCTACCCCTGATAATATTATTTCCTTATTTGTTTGCACCCAACTTCCAAGGGCTTTGATCTCCCTGAATCTCGGATGTAATCTTCACTTTAGTTGTAAATCTCAACATATTTTAACAAATCAATTGACCAGATTGAAAGCAAATTAAGATTGAAGTGGAGAGATCATCTCAATTTCTTAAACATTTTTATGGCTTCACCAATTCAAATATCTATTTCACAAATCTCAAAGCAAGGAGAAAGACAGAGAAAACTACTCAAATCTCTTGGGAAAAACACAACAAAACTCAGAAGTCATATATAAAATCATAGTCATACAAACTACAACAAGTAAATAACTTATCTCTAATTTCTCCCCAAGAACACTCCTCGAAGTTCCTCGGAATCTCTTCCTTTCTTTATAGCACACAAAATTTCTCTTCGAAGTAGAAAGGAGGAAGAAATCTCTCACTTTCCCTCCACTCTTACAATCTCTCAAAGAATTCCTCACACTATTGGAACCTTTTTAACCTCCAGGAACTCTCTCCCCCTTCTAGGCTCCCTTTATTCTCCTCTCAATTTTCGGCCAAAATAATCATTTAAAGTTGTGGATGAGCTTTCCCAAGAGTTGCCGAAAATTTTGCCCTTATCCAAGGCCTGATTGGTCATACCCGCCGAGCTCGCCGTCGGTGGCCTCGAGGGCGTCGTCTGCGGACCTTCATAACGAATTAATTCTGGAGTCTCGGGAAAATCTAGCTATCGGCGGGGTCGATGGCGTCGTCGTCAATTCTGTACATTTTGGTCTTTTTCGCTCCAAATTCGATCCTTTTTGCATCTTTTTGCATCTTTTTGCTCCAATTATTTTTCTCCAATTACCCTAATTCATCATTCCTGCAACAAAACATCAAAAATACCTTTCTTTAAAGTGCAATATCATCAAAAAGAGTATAAAATAGGTATGAAAATCTCAACATATTTTCCTCAGGTCAATACACTTGGAAAAATTATTAAAAGTGATTTTTTGAGTTCGAATTATTAAAAGTGGTTTTTTGAGTTCCTTGTGATCAGGAACACTTAGGAAAAATAAACGTTATTTTTGGTAAAATACTTGATTTTTAGCATTATTTTGGATTTAAAATATTTAAAAAAATTAAAAAACCCAAAAATACCAAAATATTTCAAAATGTTCCCAATTGCTCTCTGATCACTTGGGACTCATTAAAATATTTTTTCTAATTTTTCATAAATTAAAAATAATTTTTGAAGGCTTAAAAATGAATTTTCCTTATTTTCTCATTAAAATAATTATAATAAATTAATTCAAAAGACCATGAAATTTTTCCTAAGTATTTCTTTGACCTAAGAAAACCTTTAATCATTTTATCATGAATAAAAACTTCATTTTGAAAAGTTGAACAAATCAACTTTTGAAATTCCTATTTTCTAAATTTAAATAAATAATTAAATTAAATTTCTAGAGGTCCACATATTCTCCTCTAAACATTATAGTTACCTCATGGATATGATACTCTAAACCATCAAAGTCATTTGAGTTGTGTTTAAGGAATTATGAGGTGAAGTGCCCCAAGGGCAAAGTGGTAATTTTAGACTTTGGTGCCTTAATCAAAATTTAGGATTAACCAAAGGAAAATTGGTAATTTTGATCTTAATAAACATGCCTAGATGATTGAAATGCAATGAGATTAAAAGGTAGAAACTCACTCACCACCCTTGCACAACATCAACAAAATCTTAATCCTCCTAATATTTACGACTTGGAAATCAATTAAGATCAGACGATTCTTAAGTGATTGGGCTTAAGCTAGGAAGATGGTAATTTACATGCCTTAAGCTCAAAGTTGAGGATAATTTGACCATTTGAAAAGGATACATATCACCAGAAATCAAAATTTTATAATCACCTTTTCAATTATTATGATAGTTAAAGGCTTAATAGTGACCTAAGCTCAATGTCTAAACTCAATTGTTCGGATTTAGAAGATAACATAATTGGTGACTAACATCTTTAAACACTACAAGCCTGACCTTAATTGTGGGCACCATAATCTTAAATAACCTAGACTTGTCTTAGGGGCACCCACTCACATAACTTTAAAATGAAACATCAATTGACTAATCAAGTATCCTAGTCTTGGGATAATTAAATTGCTAAGTTTCTCTGAGCAACGGGGTAGTTACACTTCAGTCTCGGATGATTAATTGAACAATATGATAAGTCCAAAATGAACTCAGAACATTTCAAGAGATCTTCAAAGTGATCTAAGGTAATGCCTCGAGCATTTTGAAATCTATTAGACATTCTGAAGGGCAAATTGGACTTATCATATTTTGTTCTAAAATCATCTACAAAGATCTTCTTAGATTCAATAGAGTCATAGCCTGGGGTTTGGTAGCTAAACATTCATCAACTCATGCAATTTAAATTCTTTGTAACATTATATACATGCCTTGCAAGTACTGAC
>NW_018219390.1:2905-4026 GCF_001263595.1 Phalaenopsis equestris | reverse complement strand
TTTCCCATCAGTGAGAAAGTTGATCAAATCATTTAAGGGGCCTTCCATTGTATTAAAGGAATCGTATTGAAGGATTCATAATGGCAGTTATAAGAGTCTGGGACTTCATAAAAGGTGTTAATACACGTAAAAAGTATTGATGTGGGAAGCAGTAAATTCAACAGGAAATCCACACACTTGAACGATTTCATCTTTATAATAGAATACGTTGGCGTAGAACTCCTTCACAACATTTACATCAGCTTTATTGGTGGTGTAACAAAAGTTCTCCCACCTCCGCTCGGCAATAACTCGTTCAATCTCTCCTCCCAGGCTTTCAAAAACTCGATCTTGTATACACTTCTTTCCTTTAAATACTGAAGTAAATCTTGATTGAGCCATTGCATTGACGAAGAGAGAGTCGTTGAACTCAATTTGTCTCTTTTGAATTAGAGCCATTTCAATCTAATGAAATCATAGAAAAATTCCAAAATATACTTAAAATATGCAAATAATGGCTTCCAAAAGTAATTCTAAGAGTTTAAAACTACATGAATTTCTTCCCAATATTTTCTTCACATTCTCAAATTTTTTGGATCGCCTCAATGTGGAAGAAATCCATGGTGAAAATAAAATATTTTTAACTTGGAGTGAAGCTCTTATCTAGAGATGTTCAAATCCAGTGTCAAAAAGCCTTGAAATTGCCTCCCAATCCAAGATCTCTCAAGCCCTAGGTCAAAAATTGTGTTTTTAGGAGGAAGGGGATGATGAATAGTGGTGGTTGACTGTTCAAAATCACGGTTAAAGGTATTTTTTTGCAATCTCGCCGTTGGCGGGGTCGATGGCGCCGTCAGCGTGCTCTATTGAAATTTAAACAAAACTCTTAGGAAAAATCCACTGTCGGCGGCGTCAAGGGCGCCGTCGGCGGGTTCTATTGATTTTGGTTAAATTCATGAATTTTTGTGATTTCGATGAATTTCAAGCCTTAATGACATCATTTCAATCATTATAGACATAATTTTAAGTGATTAAATTATGTATTTATCTCGAATAAATATTCATAACATAAAACATCACATATATATATAAATTCTAAGGGATAAAATATACGTTACATAACACACCTAAGTTTGGTATTTTCT
>NW_018219390.1:361-2494 GCF_001263595.1 Phalaenopsis equestris | reverse complement strand
TGCATTCATGACATTTTGTACCTCCTTCTCCAATTTCTTGATTCTGCGCAGGATCACCAGAGTCTTATCAGGAATTAAGGGTTGAACTGACAGTGAATTCTGAGATGATTGATCTATTATAATGGCCATGTCATTTTCATCTTCAAAAGCCGGGAATCTCTTAGTTGGGTCTAAAGCCTTCCAAGGTAGAAGTAAATTTTCCCAATTTTTGTAGGACACTTGGAACTGACTGTAAAGTGAGAAAATTGTGGAAGGGTGTCCAAGCCCATAAGTTGATCCATGAAAGATCAGACCCAAAACTGACTTCACAATTATTGATCCAATATCGATTGGCAGTCTCCTTTGGATGAAGTAATTCAGAATAACACTTTATTTAGAAACTTTACCAGTCTTCATTATAGGTAATAGTTTCGCAGAAATGAAAAAGTGTCAGTGTTTCAAAATGGGATTTAGGAGTGTTGCAGAAAAACTAACATACCCGTTTTCTCTCATTTCCCAGTCATCAGTTTCATTCGTTAAATATTGGTAAATTTCATTTATCTGGTTTCTTGTTGGGACAAAGTTGGAATAGTGGCAGACAGAAATGTTCTCAATCATGTATAATTCATTGATCCATGTAGGAGTGAAAGTGATCCATCCACCTTCCATCTCCCTCGCACATAAACAACTCCCTGGTTGATTCCATGCAAATTTGCATAAAAATCCTTTACCATAGGCCTTTCCCATAGGAACAACCACGGCGGCGGTGGTATAGTACAACACTTCCCAACTTTGTCGCACTCTATCATCTCTTCAATTTCCATTGAGTGATTATTCAATCCTCAATTTATGAATCCTCATTCCTCGATCAATCTTTTCTTCATCAGTACCTTGTTGAAGATTCGCTGCGCTTCCACACTAATAAACTTTCGTCGATTGAACACAAGCATTTTGGGATTATCAGGGGAATTGGACGCCATAGGAATGAAATTAGTGGAGTTTCACTTCATTTTTTGGGGGAAATATGACTTAAGAATCGAATTTGGGAGTTTAAAATAGGGTAACTCCTGCCCAGAAACTGCCATTCAAACTCTAGAAACCACCATCTCGTCGGTCTCACAGTTGGCGGGGTCGAGGGCGCCGTCAGTGAGCTTCTGTATTTATTTTACGTGGACTCTCAGAAAAAAACCCACCATCGGCGGCATTGAGGGCGCTGTCGGTGGCTAAGGTAAAAATTGGCTCTGGTCTGAATGCATTACAATTTTTCTTTATGGATCCAATTGTTATGATGAGTTAAGTGTAAATAAGAGTAATAGAGCTTAATATTACCACAAAATAATGACATATTCAATTAAAAACTACGATGATCGTAATAAAAGTAAAGATAATATTGGTGGCCTCCCATAAAGCGCTTGGTTTAACGTGGTCAGCCCGACCTATTCAGGTTTTATTCAGGTTGACTGATCATTAAAACCTCTTTAAAATTTGGTCTTTTACCCTCAAAATATGATTTTAATCTGTGTCCATTTACTTTAAATCTATTTTCAGTTTTCTGATCTTCAATCTCAACAGCTCCGTAAGTATAAACTTGAGTCACAATAAAGGGTCCTAACAACGAGACTTCAATTTTCCAGGGAATAATTTTAGCCTAGTGTTCTAAAGCAAAACATCTTGTCCTGGTTAAAAATTCTTCTGGTTAACCTTCCAATCTTGCCATAACTTTAGTTTCTCCTTATAAATTCTGTCGTTATCATAAGACTCTTTTCTTAATTCTTCCAATTCATTTAATTGTAACAATCTCTTCTTACGAGCATCTTTCAAATTATAATTAAATTCTTTAATCGCCCAATGTGCTATATGCTCCAATTCTACTGGTAAGTGACTAGTCTTTCCAAAAATTAGTATGTAAGAAGTCATTCCAATAGGAGTCTTATAAGCAGTCCTATAAGCCCATAATACGGTATCCAGTCTAGTGGACCAATCTACTCTACTAGGGTTTACAGTCTTTTTAAGTATTTGTTTAATCTCTCTATTAGAAACTTCAAATAACCCACTGATTTGAGGATGATAGAAAGTAGAGATTCTATGAATAATATTGGACTTTTCTGCCAATCTCTGAATCTCTGAATTCCTAAAATGGGATCCTCCGTTAGT
>NW_018219390.1:0-320 GCF_001263595.1 Phalaenopsis equestris | reverse complement strand
TTCCATTCTAGGCATTCCGTATCTAGTGAAAATATTTTTCATTAAAAACCTTGAAACACTTTTAGCGTCACAACGAGGTAACGCTTGTGCTTCAATCCACTTAGAAGCGTAGTCAACTGGAATTAATATATATAAGCTCCTAAATGAAGGAATAAATGGTCCCATAACAAACATCAAAGATTCATCAAAGATTTCAACTTATAACATGAAATTTAGAGGCATTTCATTTCTTCTAGATATATTGCCTACTCGTTGACATTGATCACAATTTTTTATGTATATATATATAAACATCTCCAAAGATAGTAGGCCAATAAAAT
>NW_018219389.1:0-970 GCF_001263595.1 Phalaenopsis equestris | reverse complement strand
TAATTGCACTACACTCTTCGCTCAGTGCAACAGTTCGTTATCAGTGAACTTCCTTTTTTTGTTCAAAATATCTTTCATAAATTTCATATAATTGGACATTTTCTCTAAAGCTTCTACGAAGGGAATATTTACCGTTAATTTCTTGAGTATTTCTAAAAACCTGAAAAATTATTTATTCTATTCGTGTTGCTTCAATCTTAAAGGAAACGGTGGTGAAGGTTTTTCCATTGTAATTTTCATTGGTGTAAGTGGATATTCTAAATCTCGGTACTCATGATACTTTTCTTTGTCGGTATTCACTTTCTCTTTTTCAGTTTCTGTTTCTTTCTGTACTCTTGTTTCCAATTCTTTTCCACTTCGTAATTGTATTGCTTTGATTTGTTCATTTCCTTGATCTTTAGGATTTGGTTCCACAGTACTAGGAAAAGTTCCTAATGTTCGATTACTAAGCGCAGCAGCGATATGCCCTAATTGATTTTCAATATTTTCCTTGATTTTGTAATTGATTTCCTTGAATTTGTAATTGATTTCCTTGATTTTGTAATTGTTGATCCATGTTTAATATCAGCTCTTCTACAGACAACTTCTTTTCCTTAATTTGAGTGTTACTGTTAAATCCTGGAGGATAAGAAGGTCTATAATTAACATTTCCTTTGTTGGATGAATTTTTTAATGGGTTCACTAGGTTGTTTGCCCATTGTTGATTTGTAGCAGTACTGTTATTCTAATTGAAATTTGGATGATTCTTCCAACCTGGGTTATAATAGTTCGAATAAGGGTAGTTGGGTCTATTACTAGCATTTAAAGTCTCATATGAAGGTTGAACATCCACAAGTTACCCAGAGGAATTCTCTTCCATCATAATAAGTGTTGGAGAATAATTCATTCCATAATAATCTAATCTATTTGATATTGCAGCAATCTACGAAGCTAAAATATATATTGCATCAGAATCATGGATACTAGCTAC
>NW_018219388.1:202210-203292 GCF_001263595.1 Phalaenopsis equestris | reverse complement strand
GGCTCGAGAAGATCCTCAAGGAAGAGAATATAACATCCCTAAGGAGTATTTGTGAGAACTTGAAAAAGGTTCGATAAACATGGTTTCAGCTGAGTCAATCTCCCCAATTGATCCATATGTCGAAACAGATGGATGGAGTACAACTTGGGATGAACTCAAAAGGGTCCTCGATCAAATGCTGGATTCATCGAAGCAAGCATCTGCAAATATCAAAGAAGGATGGAATGAAGTATGGAACAGATCATCCAAGAAGATACTAAACAAGCTACAGTCTGCATCAAAATAAGCCTCCATTCAGAGTCTGCAGCATACCAAGCCCGAGATGAAGATTTCACCAAAAAATCCGTCATCATTCAGGACGAAGAACAAGAAAAAGAAAAGCTTCACTACCAAGATTGATAGCACGAGGGGTAGGATAGGGGCTGCCTCTACTAGATTGGTTGTCTCGGATTCGAGGAAGAAAATCCTCGAACCCTTGACTTTGTATGATTATCTTTTTGTATCTCCGGGGTCTTATGAATATAATGGTTGTGATTTAAGCTACGTTTTGACTATTTCTGGTAATAACGTGACTGATTATGACCAAGCTAGTTGCGATCTCGATCCTCAAAATGATCCTCCAATCGTACTTGAGTCCGATGAACTTGTTGTCAAGTCTAAAGAAGAAATCAACGATAGTGCTTGCGACAGCACTGATAACGAAGAGCCAACTCTCGAGCGTCATGGTACACCACTCTCCATCAGCTTAGATCTCTCAAACTTAGATCTCTCCGACGAAGAGGAAAAGACACCGTAAGTAGAAGATTCAACAATGATATCTCAAGAAGAAGAAGTCACAAAAGTGAACTTGAGGAGCGAGAAAGTGTTACCAATACCACCAAGAACAGCTCCAGCAGACAAAGGAAAACAGATAATGACTCGAGAAGAGATACCCCCATCTCTGCCAGTGGAAGAACCGCATAACCAAGACAAAATCGGAGGATCATACAAAGTAGATTACAACGTGCTAGCTCATCTTAGGAAGTTGCCTGCCTGACTAAGCATCTACAACGCTCTGATCCTATCAACAGAGATGAGAGCGA
>NW_018219388.1:200556-201951 GCF_001263595.1 Phalaenopsis equestris | reverse complement strand
AGCTCATCCCCGATAAGATGATTTTAAGAGGATTCAACCAAAAGGGAGAAAGAGCCCTTGGATCAATCTCATTACTTATGAAAGGTGGAGAACTTGTAACAACCGTTAAATTTCATATCATCGACTCCAAGACCTCTTTTAACGCTCTGTTGGGTTGACCGTGGATTCATGAGCATAACATGGTTCCATCATCCCTACATCAGTGCATTAAATACCGGAAAGATGACCAAGAAAATTGCATCAAAGGAGACCTACAGCTGTTTTCAGTGCATGAAGTTGGTATCCATGAAGATGCTGCCTACTACGCGCCTCCAAAGAAGACTATCTTCTCGCATGAAATTTTGACAAACAAAGATAAGTATTCAGAGGGATCACAAAAAGAAGGCCATACAACTCCGCTTCAACAACCTTCTACCACTCCCTTACAACGAGTTGGTGGAGGTTCTTCTTGTTCACGCACCCGAGGTCGAGGCCGGGGACACGGACGAGGAAAGATCAATTTAATTATTGAACGGACTAGGACAACTATCAACATTGGTGATGAAGACAGTTCTGAAGATGTGGTAATGATGAGAAAACAGAAGAAGCCTCGGTACAAGATATCCCTAGAAGATAAAGAGAGAAACGAATATGAAACAATGTATGATCGGATAAACCACTATGTGAATATTATGACCCTCACTCCGATTCTCCCTCAAAAGGTCGAGAGTTTGGAGGTCAAGGAAGTTCGTAGTGTTGGTTTAAAGCCGATCAAATTTTACCGCGCTTCTACCTCTACCGAGCTTGAAAAACATGTAAATTTGGATGTTGAGATGTTAATTCTAATGAATTAATGGGATTGCCTTTTGGTTACTTCTCGCCTTGTGTTCAAAAGTTAATTCAACAGGGACATTTACCAAAATAAATGTCAAAAGATAAATTTCAACTCTTTGAAAAATTGTGGAATACTAAAAGATGAACTCCCAATTCAAAAGAAGGTCTCGGATTTGGTACAGTGGGACCAGTCGATGATTTTGTATTTTGCATTGTTGTTACTAGTAAGTCAGAAGAGGATTGTCTCGATATAGAGGATGACTCTACTGATCAACCAATAGAAGATGCTCCCCCAAAATTTGAGGAAGAAATTAAATCCACTATCAATGAATTGAAAGAGATTAACATCGGGACGAAAGAACGACCCCAGCCGACATTTATAAGTTCTTGACTTAATGACAAAGAGTCCGCAAAACTGGTCAAACTGCTAGCAGAATTTAAAGATTGCTTCGCGTGGAGCTACGATGAAATGCCAGGACTGTCAGCAGAGGTTGCAGTCCATAAACTTGGGGTGGACAACAATGTAACCCCAGTAAAACAAGCTCCCAGGAGAATGCGCCTCAAAATAGAACAACAAGTCAT
>NW_018219388.1:198664-199063 GCF_001263595.1 Phalaenopsis equestris | reverse complement strand
AGCCATGTACCAACAATGAAGCAGAATATGAAGCCTTAATCACTGAATTGGAATTAGTAATTTTGATGGATATAACGAACATTGTCATTTATGGTGACTCTCAACTTGTCATCCATCAAGTCGTCGGACAATACAGAATTCTAAAACCAAGATTAAAAGAATACCATCTGTACGCGATGAAACTCCTAGAGCAGATTCCTGAGGTGACTTTCTCCCGGATGCCTCGGGGAGATAATGCTCATGCCGACGCTTTAACAAAACTCGCTAAGGAAATAGAGTGTCCCCCGGAGGATTCCATCAAAGTCACGTTGCAAGGAAGACGAGTCTTGTCTCGAAGCGACTTCGAAACCCTTCACAAACTTGGAAAAGAAGAAACCGTGAATACAGTTGCAGACATCA
>NW_018219388.1:197784-198646 GCF_001263595.1 Phalaenopsis equestris | reverse complement strand
CACTGGAAACCTGCCAGAAGACAAGTCTGAGGCGCACCACATCACAAGAAGGACCATGTCCTACGCCCTGGTGGGAAATGTTCTCTACAGAAGATCGTTCGACAAAATGTGGCTAGGGTGCTTGAGCAGAGCCGAAGCACAGAATATTGTCAAAGAAGTATATGTCGGATTGTGTGGCGCTCACCAGTCGGGACCAAGAATGAAAATGAAGATCAAAAGACTCGGATATTATTGGCCAGCAATGATGTCCGATTGCATGGAAACATCCAGAAGATGTCACCAATGCCAGGTGCATGAGGTGGTCTTACACTAAAGGGGTAATCTTACACCAGCCTCCGAATGTGCTACACCCAACTGTTGCCTCGTGGCCTTTTGAGTGTTGGGGCACAGACGTAATAGGTCCGATAGACCCTCCATCCTCTAAAAAACACAGATTCATACTTGTTGTTACAGATTACTTCTCCAAATGGGCAGAGGTAGTACCGTTACGTGAGGTTACGGCACAGCACGTCCTTCAAGTTTTCAAGAGCCAAATTCTATACCGTTTCGGAGTACCTCGAAGAATAATCTCTGACAATGGGACAGCTTTCAGAAGTACGAAGATCAACAATTTTGTCAAAAGACATGGGATAGATTGGAGATACTCTACAATTTACTATCCCAGAGCAAATGGTCTGGCTGAAGCCTTCAACAAGACACTGGTACAGATTTTGAAGAAAACACTGGATGAAAATAAAAGGGATTGGCATAACAAACTGTTAGAAGCCTTGTGGGCCTACCGGACGACTTTAAGGACTCCCACTCAATATACACCTTATATGCTCGTGTACGGGACCGAGGCTGTGCTACCGCTAGAGATCCA
>NW_018219388.1:197386-197679 GCF_001263595.1 Phalaenopsis equestris | reverse complement strand
AAAGATGGAACAAGCCCATGTCAAATAGGTCCGCCCAAGGACATTCAAAATTGGTGACCTCATACTCATGCTTAAAATACCTATTCTTGCTCACCGCAAATAGGTGAAAAATTTGAGCCAACTTGGGAGGGACCATTTGTCGTTGAGAAGGCTTATACAGGAGGAGCCTACCAGTTAGTGGACTTCCGGGGTGAAAGACCCATGTTATCGATAAATTGACGATACTTGAAGACCTATTACACGACTTGATGCTGCTTAATACCGCTTACCTCTGCTTGCCTTTGCTTGCTTTG
>NW_018219388.1:194098-197261 GCF_001263595.1 Phalaenopsis equestris | reverse complement strand
TTTTCTGAAAATTTTTGAACTTCACACGTTCTCTTTTCTACTTTTGGATTTAAAAATTCCATTAAATTAAAACAAAACTCACACATAAAACGAGTAATCCTTTTCACCAAAATAGACTAAAATTTACTTTAATGGATACTCTGTTTAGTTCTTGTTCATGCCAAACTTCAACCCACTGACGTTTCTTTCTGTCGTCTGCAGACAAAATGTCAGGACAGAGGCTGGTCTTTGCCTTCTAGGACGGCTGGAACCTTGCACTGAATGAAGAGATGGCGCCACAAGGAGGTGTCATAGATTTCGACATGGATTTCAACCAGATCAATATGGCTACAATGGTCTGCTAATGGGCATAGTCAGCAATGAAAAAAAGAAGGGACTACCCTCACTGTTGAGGGTGACCACTCAGGATGACGCGTCACGTAAGGGTAAAAACATGATGACAGAACAAGATCCAATGGAGGGGCCCAACCGGCTGCCCTCCATGATAGCTACTCCGGTGAGGGGCTTAATAGCTGCCCACAGTGAACAACTTCCAAATACTCCACTCCGCAGGACACAACGTATAAATGCGAGCCGGAAGAAACAGAGAGCCTTTCTGCGACAGGAGCGCAAGCGCCAAAGAAATGCAAGTGGTTTTCTTACCCACATTCATAAGGGACATATCAACGATCCAGAGCTAAGAGAGACTTCTGCCAGCCTACCTACTACAGACGAAGAATCAGGATTTCTGACAGGATCAGATGTACACCCGGTCCCAGATATCTTGTGCAGAGGTTGCCCAACATGCAACGTCGAGACACCAGCCAGGACATCAGTGACAGACGCATTTGTAGAATGTCCGGACTGCAATGTCCTACATCTACAGCCTTTCAGTACCTTAGAAGAATACATTGCAAGCACCAACGAGTCTCAGGCTCCAAATTTTGTGGCAAATGAACTGTATTTCCCACTGGGGATGGACAAGTGCGCATCATGGAGCCCAGGATCATACATCCCGCTAGAGGCTGAATCTCATATCCCGAATCGGCCAGCACCGGTTTGGATTCCCACCGAGGCCCAGAGGAAGGAACGTCCTAGACAGATGCCAGCTCCCGGTATGGTGGAATATTACAAAATAAGTAAGGTAAACAAAAGAGAATTCGAATTCTACGAAGAGGTTTAAGGAAAGTTTATCAACATATTGGAGGGCCTGGAATTATATACCAGGGTTTTCTCTGAAATTGATGAAAGAAGCATCCTAGATTGCATCTTTCATTTGAGAGATAGAGGTTGAGCAGGTCTTCTCATGGAAAGAACGTACTCCAATCCGAAGAAGTGCATGTGAGGAAAGGGAAGAATCACCATCCAGTGCGGATGTTGCTACAATTTTACAAACGACAGACAGGGGAATCCGCCTGGGATCATCAGATACGACCAGGTGGATCTGTTACCACCGATGATAAAGTGGATGATAAAGAGAATGGTCAAGTGGAATATCCTACCCGCCACTTGCATTCCTAACAGTTGCATCAACAATATTTATGAAGAAGGTGACTGGATTCCCCCGCACATTGACCATCATGACTTTGTGAGGCCTTTCTGCATGGTCTCACTCATGAGTAAGAGGAATATTTTGTTTGGAAAAGAAATCAACGTAATCGACCCTGGTGAATTAAGAGGAGCTGTGGAAATTCCTCTCCCAGTTGTTTCAGTGCTTGTTCTCAAGGGAAACGGTGCAGACGTGGCCAAACACTGCATACCAGGAGTACGACACCGTAGGGTGTCCGTGACCTTCCGCAGGATGGATGACAGTAAGATACCATATTGATTCCAACAAGACCAGGAGTTGGAGGAACTGTTTCCTTACGAGCTATGAGAAGGTTGTACCTCTGAGTACATGCAAAGGGAATTCTTATCCTGGAGCATAGAGCATGACTCAGAAGATCTGCTTGATCAAGAGCTTGGTATACCAAGCGCAGAAGATTTACTTTCTTTGTTTTAGCAAGCATGACATATATCTGATGTAATCAGACTATGATGTACTCATGATGTACTCTTTTTAGGCATTATCCTATGTTTGATCTGTAGCATCCTTATTGAAGCAGATTAATGGAAATTTCTCTCAAGTTGTGCCTTTTTGTCAATTGTTTTTTTGTGCGATGGATGAAAGCCGCGGAGTTCTAATGAACAAAGAACAAAACGAAAAATTTTCAACAATAAATAAAACACAAATAAAAGATAATTGTAATAAATAAATAACAAAACAAATTTCTTTTGAAAATCAACCAATTGAAACTAAAACTTTAAAAACATATTTTGAAAAAAAATCAAACATAATAAAAACAACAATAAAATAAAACAAACTTCTTATACATTTCAATTCTCATTTCTGAATCAGTCCTAAATTTTTTATTCTTTAAATTTGAGGTCGTACCCTACATTCCGATACCTTCTTTTGAGAATTGACCTACATTTCAATTCTCATTTCTGAATCAGTCCTAAATTTTTTATTCTTTAAATTTGAGGTCGTACCCTACATTCCGATACCTTCTTTTGAGAATTGACCTACATTTCAATTCTCATTTCTGAATCAGTCCTAAATTTTTTATTCTTTAAATTTGAGGTCGTACCCTACATTCCGATACCTTCTTTTGAGAATTGACCTACATTTCAATTCTCATTTCTGAATCAGTCCTAAATTTTTTATTCTTTAAATTTGAGGTCGTACCCTACATTCCGATACCTTCTTTTGAGAATTGACCTACATTTCAATTCTCATTTCTGAATCAGTCCTAAATTTTTTATTCTTTAAATTTGAGGTCGTACCCTACATTCCGATACCTTCTTTTGAGAATTGACCTACATTTCAATTCTCATTTCTGAATCAGTCCTAAATTTTTTATTCTTTAAATTTGAGGTCGTACCCTACATTCCGATACCTTCTTTTGAGAATTGACCTACATTTCAATTCTCATTTCTGAATCAGTCCTAAATTTTTTATTCTTTAAATTTGAGGTCGTACCCTACATTCCGATACCTTCTTTTGAGAATTGACCTACATTTCAATTCTCATTTCTGAATCAGTCCTAAGTTTCTGATTCTTTACATTTGAGGTCGGACCCTACATTCTGACCCCTTCTTTTGAGAATTGACCTGCATTTCAATTCTCATTTCTGAATCAGTC
>NW_018219388.1:188922-189721 GCF_001263595.1 Phalaenopsis equestris | reverse complement strand
AAAATTATGAAACTTAGTTTTTTGAGTTCCCTGTGATCAGGGGTGTTTTCTAAAAATAAAATAATATTTAAAATAAAAACTTAATTTTTGGCCTATTTTAAATATTTAAATAATTAAAAAACTCATAAAAATCATAAAAATAATAAAACTCATGAAAATGTTATAAATTATTTTCTAATCACCTAGGAATAATGAGAATATTTTTCCTGATTTTCTAAATAAAGATATTTAATTTTAAAGCTTAAAATAATTTTTAAATGGCTAAAAAATGAGTTTTCATTAAAATAATTCCAATAAATCAAGGAAAAATCAGAAAAATATAAAATTTTCTCCTCTTAGTTCTTTAAGTTTCAAAAATACAAAACTTAATTTTCAACTCTTAAAATATTTTATTTTTATTAAATAACTCAGAATTTAAATTATTCTTATAAATCACAGAGAGTTCAAAAAATAGTGAAATTTGATCCAAAGGCTCCTCTGGTCTAGGTCTACCTCAAGTAAAAATTTTGAGGGGTTATAATATACCTTGGTCAAGTTAGGAATTTTCTTTGAAAAATTCTATTTTTGCATAAAAATAATTATATTAATTAAAGTAAATTTTGAAAAATCACATTTTCTCCTCTGATGTCTCAATTGACCCATGAATGAGGTAGGATAAAAATTTCAAAGTCATTTGAATTGAATTTGACAAATTATGAAGTGTTAGAGCCTTAGGGGCAAATGTGTAATTTTGGAAATTTTGCCTTAATTAACATTTAGGCTTAATTCAAGGAGGGAAAATGGGTAACCTCTAATCTTA
>NW_018219388.1:187925-188443 GCF_001263595.1 Phalaenopsis equestris | reverse complement strand
ATTACCCTAATTACCCCTTTCTTAGGGATAATTGAGACATCGATTTTCACTGAGCATTAAGGATATTTACAGGATGAACCATTAAGCAAAATGATAAGTTTAAATGGACTCGAGGCTTTTCACTAGTTGGTGAGGGAGAGGCATGGACTTGTTTCCCCCTCTTAACTTGTTGGATACCTCAGAGGCCTATTAAACTTAATATTCTTTGCTTAAAGAAATCGTCCTTAATTAAACTTTTAAGGACTCACCATAATATGACATAGGATTAGGAAAACTTTACCTTTCCTGGTCTTCATAAATTGCATTAACATGCATTTTAAGTTTCAGGTGGTGGAACGAGAAGACTCGCCAGGTACACTTTTACAGTTTTTTAGCGTTGCTTTTCTTGTACTTTCCTACTGTACTTTTATACCAGCAAATTTGCATGCTAAACAACGATCTCACCCTGCATGAAAACTAAAACCATCAGGATAGCCACATACCCAAAACCAAAAAATTCCAAAAATTCCTAAAAAATC